>NC_053492.1:391889318-392056818 GCF_905171775.1 Rana temporaria
ATTCCGACCGTGTGTAGGCTCCATCTGACTTTTTCTGTCGGAATTCCCAACAGCAAAAATTTGAGAGCTGGTTCTCAAATTTTCAGACGTGAAAAGTTCTTGTCGAAAATTCCGATCGTCTGTATGCAAATCCAACGCGCAAAAAAACATGCATGCTCGGAATCAAGGCGACGCATGCTCAGAAGCATTGAACTTAATTTTTCTCTGCTCGTCGTAGTGTTGTACATCACCGCATTCTTGATGGTTGGAATTTGATGTGACCGTGTTTATGCAAGACAAGTTTGAGTTGGAAAAAACACAAAAGGTTTCTTGTCGGAATTTCCGATCGTGTGTACGCGGCATTACAGAAAAGCACACAGTTTAAATGTACAATATATATGTGAAATATTTTATCTGTAATTCTCTTTGGCCACTCTTGTGATTCACACCTTTTTGCCCCACCGCACAGCCAGCCGGCTTGCCTCATCATCTAGTTCATATTTGTAGCCACCTCTGTCAACGCTCTGTCCCGGCTTGTTTACTGAACAATAAATCAGCTCCATCGATTTAGTCCAATAGGTAGACAGGTGACTTAGGAAGCTATAAAGCTGAATCAGGAAATCCTAAAATCATACTATTAGTTGCACATTGTGGGAATTACAAGACTGACTGAACAGATCCTTTGGCAGATAATGTATATACCCGGATAGCAAGCAATTGAGCGTCAAGTTTCAAAATGACTTGCCAGGCTTCAAATTTGTTGCACAATTGCAGCAAGTCCGCATTGCATGACTCCAGATCAACTTTCTTTGCAAACATTCTGCAAGTCTGCTGCAAGTTCTGGTTCAGTTATGTTGTGCAATAGTCAACCCACCACAGGGGTCACTGTGACTTGCAGAGCTCTTGCTGTAGACTCATCACTGCAACTTTTCTCTTGCTAGAGACTTACCATGCGATTTTGATACAAATTGGAAAAGTGTCAACCAGAACTTGCGCTTCAAGTGCTTTGCAAGCAGAGGTGAATCTCTAATTAGGCAAAGAAGGCGGACACCTAAGGCCTCGCTCTTTCAGGGGCCTCGCTCCTGCCGAATTTGCCTGGTGTATGTGATAGAATGGGAGGGAATGTCCCCAAGCTGACAGGGTTAGTGGGTCGGGCTGGTAAAAGATCGCCGTCTTTCGTATAGAGCGCTGCCTGCTGCAGACGAATTGTAGAGGTGAAGGCGAAGCTGCCGGCCGCTGCTGAACCCGCCAGGAGGTAGGGGCGGACAGGGCTGAGGAGGGGGGGGGGGATGGTTGGTTAGGGAGGTCTCTGATGCCTCGTAAAATTTTTTTTTTTTTTTTTATAGCTTGAATTATTTTTCCCATTATGGGCGTGAGTGGGGCCTCATGTCTAAGGCCTCACAAAGCCTAGAGCCACCTCTCTTTGCAAGTGTACAACTTGCCAGTGAAAATGTGCAGCAAGTTAACAGACTTACAATTCAACACTGCCACAAATTTGTAGCAAGTTATCCTTGCGATCTGGGTACACATATATGGATTTCTACCATAATTCAAGCAACTTTCACCCAAGATTCACACATATAATTAAAACCATTTAAAATGTGTGGTACTTGAATGAAAATCATGTGATTTTTGGGTGGAAACCCTTCTACATTGATCCTGGTGTTCTTAAATGTTTTCCTGAAGTATCCCTTTAAGTACAGTTGAAATATTTCTTGAATTTATATAGAAGGTCAGTCAGTGATTTTACTGGCTCCATGAAGTAGCCTTTTAAAACAAAATCTCTTTGCATACATATGAGCATATCGAAGGTATTAGCCATACCACAGGCCACTTAACAATCTACAAGCTACTCAAAATATGGGGATGTATTATGTGGTTTGTCATCCTAATTTTTGTTGCCCAGTCCATAATTTTGAGCACACAAAATATGACTTTTGGTTTCCTTCCTACTCTAAAACCTCTAATTGTGTGCTGGACAAACATTTCTGGCTCTGTTATAAAAGACATAATATATACTGAAAGCTGCCATAACGTGAGGGGGCCTTTTGAATAATCACTGTTTAAAGGTAACTTTAATTTAGACCTTAGTTAAATATGTAAATATGAACTCCAGGCAAGCAGGTAAATTCACACATGCACACACATGTTATATATATATATATATATATATATATATATATATATATATATATATATATATATATATATGTGTGTGTAAAAAGTAAATATCCCGGTCTCAGCTACATGTGAATTGAGTTTGGTGGTCTCAGCCCGGCTCCCGGTGGGTGTGCTATGCGAGATAAGCCTGCGCTTAGTACGCCCACCCCCCTCCCACAAAAACCACCACACTTACACGCACTCGAAATTGGGTTAACATGCACGCACTTTGACCACGCGGTCTCTAAAAAGAGAGGTGAAGGACTAACGGGACTGGTTGAGCGGGCTAGATCCTCTCACTCCCTTATAGGGAGTCCCTCTGCCCCGTTGGGCTTCAAAGCGGAGCAGGTAGGGCGGGCTGTGTGGGAGGACCCCCTCACACACCCACCATTGCCACTCGGTCTCCTCTCTCCCTGACAGCACGTGGAGCTCTGTGTTTACACACAGAGCTCCACGTCCTGCTGTGTCACCGACGATCGCGGATGTCTGGCGGACATCGCGCCCGCCAGGCACACGCATCGGCTCCCGAGCGATGCGCTGGGCACGTTGTTTCCCCGCTGCGCGCCCCCAGCGGCGTGCACGGGGAACAACAACAGGACGTCCAGGGACGTCCACCCGGCACTTGAGAGCCGCGCTGTGGACGTCTTTCGTCCATAGCGCGGATCCCAAGTGGTTAAAAAATGATTATTGTGGTTGGAACCCCGCTTTAAGTGCACTTGTTCAACATCATATCCAGAGGTTGTCTTTGGGAAATAGACCTATGAGTGCTGCCAGCATTGCTGCATAGGTTGAAGGGGTGAGGGGGTCAGCCTGTCATTCCTTCAGAGCTCCTTTATTATTTTATATTTATATTTAGGCTAGCTCCTGCTAGCCTAAATATCTCCTAAACGGTGCACATTTAGGAGATATCAATTTTACCTCAGGTAAGCTTTAAAATAAAACAAGATGGATAGATAGCATCATCAAAACAATGTACATGAAAAAAATGAAGGTCTGGGAGGCAGTGGAGGACAGAAAAGCCTGGCAGATTATGGTCCATGAAGTCACGAAGAGTCGGAACACGACTAAACGACTGAACAACAATAACAACAGCAAACTTTATTATAAGCTTACCTGTAGGTAAAAATCACAAATGAGAATTTACTACAACTTTAATGAATAAACAATTGCATCCATAATTGTTTTTATATCTGTCTGAAGGTCAACATTAAACTGAACTAGGGGACACAACCTTGGCAGTGAAGACATTTAGCTAGATTCAGAAAGACTTAGGCCGGCGTATTCCTATTCAAATATGCAAATGAGGGAGATACGCCGATTCACGCATGTAAGTGCGCCCGACGCAGGCTATGCGCGATGCGCGTAAGACGTACATCAGGCCTAAAGTTATTCCATCAAAAAGGTAGAATATCTTTGCACCAGACGGGCACAGGTCAGCTGGAGAGCAGCTAAAGCAGCACCGTTATGGACGAGCTGAGCAAGCTGAGCAACCCCACTTGCAGGACAACACATCTGTGTGCCAACATGCCAGGGGCAGCCGTGGTCCTAGCACTACTAATGGGTCCACCGACTCGTAGGAGGGCACGGGAGAGGATATACCGCACGCGCATGAACGTCTTTGGCATGGGGGAATCAGAGGTGTATCGCATCTTTAGATTCAGCCCTGATGCCATCCTAGAATTATCCACAACCCTCAGGCATGACTGTCCGCCCCCATGATGCAGACATCACGAGGGGCACATGCATGACTAACATCCTCCTGTCTTTTCCCTTCCAGGTGACACTGCATATGCACTTGGACCCCATCTCCTGACTCCATACCGGAACTTCCCAAACCACAGGAGAGCAAAACTACAATGCTGCACACATACGTACCCGTGCAGTGGTGGAACGCACCTTTGGCCTCCTGAAGTCCCGCTTCCGATGCCTGGATAAGTCTGGGGGGACCCTGTTGTATTCCCCAAACTTTGTGTGCCAGATCATCGGTGCATGTTGCGTGCTGCACAACTACGCCATGAGAAAGGGCCTGGAGATTGATATACGTGATGACCTGACCCCCCAACCACACAATCCCCCCCTAACCGAGGGTACCCCATCTGCTGAGGGAGCAGCAGTCAGGAGACGTCTCACAGAAGACAACTTTGCACGTTAAACACACACACATTCATCATGGCACAAGGAGAATTCACGCATGCACACCACTGTGGTCCCTAGCTCACACACACCACATACACTTCACATTGGATTAGCCCAAGTCCACCATGCAGGACTTGGGAGCAGCAATGCCACGACAAGGCTCCAATTATGTTGCTGACCATTCATACCACATTCACACAGGTCGTGGGGATAACTTCTCCCCAACGACCGAGGGTGACACCCCTTACTGGCAGGAGTGTCACCCCCCCATTCACACACCAGTCACACTGTAGCCAGCACTCCTCACCGTGTGCTTTAACAAATCACAAAAAAGGCTCATGACCTGAGCATAGAATAAAAAATCTGAAAAAAGGCTCATGACCTGAGCATAGAATAAAAAATCAGAAAAAAGGCTCATGACCTGAGCATAGAATAAAAAATCTTAAAAAAGGCTCATGACCTGAGCATAGAAAAAAAAAACATAAAAAATAAAGCCACTTATTTGGGCTGACGGGGGCTGCGCCTGGTGGCACCTCTCTGGCTCCTCAGCTGTCTGGGGGGAGCCTGGGGTGGGGGGGGGGTGGGACATCTGGAGGTGGCTCATCCCCGGGTGTGCCACTCCTGGCAGGTGATGGCTGCCTGCCCTCCAAGGCCACGGCAATCCGACTCAGGAAATGGTTAGTCTGGGCCTGCATCCTCAGCTGGCGGGTGACGTTATGCCACTGGTTGCGCTGCCTCTGCCTCCCCTCCTCCTGGATGGCAGCCGTGTTGGCGTTGACGGCCTCAGTGAGGGTCTGCACCTCTGCCACAAGGTTCACAGTGGTGGCCTGCAGCTCCCCCACGCAGGTGACCACTGCAGTACTATTGGCATTGCCATCCAGTACTGCATCGTAGATTTGGGCAGTGTTATGTGCCACCCGCTGCAGGTGCCCGGCTAGCTCCCCCATATGCCGGGTCTGCTGGCCCTGGTCCAGGGCTAATTGGTCCTGGACACTTACAGGTACACCCCTGGTCTTCCTTGTCGCCTTTCTTGGGGAAGAAGACGATATCGAGCGGGTGTAGGGTGAGCCCCTTGAGGGGGTTCCCCTGCTGGTGGCAGACGGAGAGGGGCTTCCCCTCATAGGGGGTGGAGGTGTGAGAGGGCCCAGCCAGAAAACTGGACTCCTCTATAATCAGGCCGATCTGGCCAATGTCCACCGACTCCTCCACCACCTCCTCGAGAGGAGAGGTGTGGATACTCCCCTCCACCGCAGGATCTTGGGGGTCTTGCTGAGGCTGCTCCGGGGACGATGTGGTGGGACCGCCACCGGCAGCAGATGGGCCCGCTCCCTCCTACACATCTGTGGATGACATAAAGCAGTCACATGTTGGGGGACTCACACACTTGTCACATGTTCCCTTCCACCCCCTCACATGCTACACACCAGATAGGGGATATAAAACACTTACCTGTCCTCGAGGCATCATCCTGGAAATCAAAGCCCTCAACTCCCTCCAAATGCTCCCTCTGCATACACCGGGCAACCTTCTCCTCATCCGGGGTCAATACAATAGTGCAGGGTGGTCCGCCCCCCGTGCCACTCTGGTGCCTCCGAATGGCGGACAGCTTCTCCCGCACACAGAGCCTCAGGTCGTTCATTTTTCTGTTAATGTCCTTGGCGCTGCGGGTGGCATTGCCAAGGGCACTAACTTGAGTGGCAATCGTCTCCAGGATTTCCTGCTTCCTGGCGCGGCTGGTATCGCGACTCTGGGCACCATGGAGGAACCTAACATATTGCTCCATAGCAGCAATGACAATTGCCCTCTCCTGGGGAGAAAAATTCTTCTTCCTCTTGCTGACTGTAGCAGCCATAGTACAGCAAAAGAGCCCAGAAATAAAGAACAGCAAAATTACCTCGCTCAGGGGGGGAAAAAGCAGGATGTAATTTTACGTCGGACGGGCGCATGTCTGGGCATATTTTTGCGCTCGGCGTAAGCCGGTAGACCGGCGTATACCAGGAAGTTGGGCCGGCTTAGTTGTGAGCATGCGCTCAAGGAAGCGATCATACGTCGACATCACTGCGCATGCTCCTTTGAAGATACGCCGGGCGTAATCCACTGCTCCACGCTCAGGCCATCATTTGCATAAGTTCACACCCACTTACACTTACATCGGCTTACGCCTTCAAATTTAGATTACGCCGGCGCAACGTGGAGAGCAAGTGCTTTGTGAATCATGTACTTACCTTTCTGACTTATCCCGGCGTAGCGCATATACGTTGCGTTACGCCGGCACAAAGATGCGCCCATCTACCTGAATCTAGCTATCTGAATCAAACAGGCATGTAAAGCAGATCCTTTCCTTATGCTTATTCCTTGTCTGCAAACACAGACAAGCTAAATGTAAACAGAGTAATGTATATTTTAGCCCAGGGCTTTTTTTTCAGGGGGAACTTGGGGGAACTTGGGGGAACTCAGTTCCACCACCTCTGGCTCAGACCCTTTGGTGCCTGCTCACCACAATCACTTGTAAACACAGAAGTCTGGTTTCTGTGTTTTCAAGTGACAGCTCTGCACTCTGTGTGTAACCCCCCTGAACTCTGCACTCTGTATGTAATGCAATCCTGGTATTTAATGCACCTTTAAGACCCTTCTACTGTTTGTGAAATCTGAATGGGGTCGTGGTTGAGTTCCTGCACCTATTTTCTGAGAAAAAAAGCTCTGTATTAGCCTGATTATGATCCTGTCAGGATTTAAATCACAGGGAAAGAAAAGGCACAGGTAAAATGCAGTTACTTGGTATCTCTAAAAATAATAAAAGTGTTGGTAAAATAAGCAATAGAGGGCTAAAAAATAAAAATAATATTTTTGCATGTAAAAATAAAATATTGCATGTGAACATTTTGCATTCTCATTTCTAAACAGTGTGTGAACCTTTTCTTCACCCCTCTGTTGAAGGAAAAAGTTTGTTGTTTACAGAACCCAATAGCTCAAGCTGAAATATATGTAGAAAAAGAATAGACAAAAGGATGTAGATACCCAGGGATTTTTTAACGGTGTTCAATTCATAGAGTAGAAATACACAAGTATTAATTTTTTTTACATATTTATTGAAAAGGTAAAAAACAAAACAAGCATTGATAAAAAAAACATCCATGTTGGTTGCATGACATTGGGCCATAGTGTAAGGGGTTAGCCCGGTAGCGGGGGTGTGTGACCCCCTGGTTGGGTTCACTACACACGGAACGATACAGAGAAACAGCCGAAGACGGTTGAAAACAAAGAATTTGGTTTATTCTTCCATCTTGCTGGAAACAAGTGCAAGCATCCAAACAGCATAAACAAAATCAAACATAAAATAATCCCTGGCCACTTGGGGCGTCTACCTTCACCACACAGGAACCTATCTATGGAGTCTGGCACAGCCTACTCCCGAGCAGACACTGCTGGTCCTACAGCAGAAAAACAAATAGTCTTTTTGATTTTTATCACACAGAAAAAATCAACAGCACCTCACCTCTTCAGAAGTATTTCTGTTCACTGCTCTCCTTCACTCAAAAAGCCTCAGGATGCAGCAATCAGTAGTAATCCTCTGGATTACTTATAGAGGCCTTAATTGCCTCATTAAGTACAGCTGAAGTTTTCCAACGCCCTTAAACCTTTATGGCTACTTCTGCAGCCGACACCCGAAAATAATTGGTGTATTGTCTAAACAAGGCAGAAATGTATCTCCCGTCTGTGACAACACCCACATATTTTTCTTATATTATCTTTGAGATATTAAATCTTAAATATAATAAACGGCTAACACAGAGCTGGAATGGCCTTACATGAAAATAAATAGCGACCGGGAACCTGCCATTGTGGTACAGTACATTCTGCAAATTCACGGAAAGGCAGAAGTTGTAGGGGCAGCAGCTTTGACAAGCTTGCATTTAGATGCTCGGCATGTGGGTGGCAGTGACTGTAAAAAAAAATTGCTACAGCAGATGGGGCAAAGAAATTTGCCAGCTATAGTTTACAGCTGGAGGTGTGCTGCTGGCAGATGTTCTGAAAGGACCTGGGACACTTTGCGCTATACCATCATCCCTGTCAATGGATGCGGCTGAGAGGTCGAGGTATAGCAGGGGGGAGACTGAGGTGAGTAAGGAGGAGGAACAGATTTATGCCCCTTTTTTGTGGCTTTCAGGTGCTCTTGCCAATGGGCTGAGTGTGGAAAATTAAATGCCTTGTCAAGCAGCTGGTACCCAAATGGCTGGTGTTTTTGCCACACTTGATGTGCTTGA
The DNA here is from genome assembly GCF_905171775.1 of Rana temporaria. NCBI lineage: Eukaryota > Metazoa > Chordata > Amphibia > Anura > Ranidae > Rana > Rana temporaria. The sequence goes on from NC_053492.1 coordinate 391,897,859, forward strand.
GACAAAGTTGCAAATTGCAACAGTGCGATCAGTTGCACATCCTCATTATCATCTACTCTCTCCTCATTACCACTGGAGACAATTTGGCAATACGCTGCAGCTGGAGGAACATGACTGCCAATTTGTGTACCGGTGTTCTCCCTTTCTCTGTAAGCTCATGTTCCTGCCTTCCTCAACCTCAGAACCAATATCTGAATCAAGTAATGGCTGTGCATCATCAAGGAGCAAGTGGCTATAGCTGTGTTCAAATAACTCAGCTGACTCCTCCATGCCTTTGGCTGGGTTCACACTACTACACTACTTTCATCCTACTTTGCTCTGCTACATTGGTCCTACATTTATCCTACATTGGTCCTACATCCATCCTACTTTCATGAACAGGATACTACTTTGGTCCGACTTCAATGATATTCAATGGGCCTGAAGTAGGATCAATGTAGGACCAAAAGTAGTACAGGGAGCATTTTCAAAGTCGGACCGACTTGTGTAGGACGCTACAAGACGCTCTCATAGGGAAACATTGAACACAGAGCAAAGTAGGATGAAAGTAGTGTAGTAGTGTGAACCCAGCCTTTGGCAGGAATAGCTGTGGACAAGGAGGCAGGTTTAGTCACTCTGGCAGCTGCAGTGGACTGTGCACGTCTCTGCTTGGGTGACAGAGGATGTGGATGTTTAGTAAGCTAGTCCACCACCTACTCTGCATGGTGTGGCTGGATACCAAGGGCTACATCACTAAACAGAGGACATTATACCCTGCCTGAGGACTGACCATGTCCACCTTTGCCTGTGGACACATACTGTACGCTGCTGCCCCCCTCACAGTGCCACGGGAACATCTGCCTCTCCTTGTTGTCCTCCCAGACATGATGGGGGGTGCTTATTATCACAATGTAATATAGATGTGGAAATGTGTATGTGGATGCACTTTAATCAATGGAAAGTGATGTTTGGTGCACTTTAACTTGAGTACTCATTACTACACAGACACACTCCACTGATACACTATATTATACTGCAGAAAAACTGCACTAACGCACTGCAATTTACTGCGCCAAACATGCACTAAAGCACAGAAATGTACTGCGTTAAACAGAAGGCAACGCACTGCAATATATAGCGTTATACTTGCAGTAATGCACTGAACTGTACTGCAGTAAACAGAAGATAACGCACATAAATATATGACTTTAAACTTGCAGTAACGTACTGAACTGTATGGTGTTAAACTTGCAGTAACGTACTGAACTGTATGGTGTTAAACTTGCAGTAACGCATTGAAATATACTGCGTTAAGCGAGCACTAATGCACAGAAATGTACTGTGTCAAACGGCACAGAACGCACTTAAAGATACAGCATTAAACTTGCAGTAACGCACTGAAATATACTGCGTTAAGCGCTTACTAACGCACAAACACGTACTGCTTTAAATGGCACGTAATGCACTGAAATATATGGCAATAAACTTGCAGTAACTCACTGAACTGCCAGCTAAGGACACCCTCCTGCCTGCATGCCTGAGCTTTGGGCAGATGGATTCCAAGAAGTAAATGCTAAATCAATCATCTGCCCTTACTCAAGATGGCCATGGCCAGAAATCCTAGTGGGTGTTTTTAAAAGTGATTTCTCAGCAAAATAAAGCATGGAGACACGGATGGATAAGCGATTTTGATTTAAATATTAAAATTAAATCAAACAGCATTTTTGGTTTGTGGTACTCAGATCCAGTGTAATTCCAGTTTAATGTTTAGCGCATATGCCTGATAGCACTTGGGTCCCTGGTTCAAATCCCAGTCAGGGTGCTATCTGCGTGGCTTTTGCATGTTCTCCCTCTGCTTGCACTCCACAGATCTGCTGGTAGGTTATTGTATGCTGTCTAAATTGCCCCTAGTATGTGTATGCATGCGAGTATTTAAATGTAAGCTCCCTGAGAGTAGGAACTGATGTTAATATACAGTATGTAAAGCCGACATTTATCAAGAGCCAGCAATTTAAGCGTTGTGTAAATTGTGGGTGCTATATAAATACCTGTTACAAATGTGCCAACAGTGTCACTTTTAGAAAGCAGTACTATAACAGGTAAGCACCCAAAATAAATTTCCATTCACAGACTGGGATATGGGTTTTGGCAATAATTCCCAACTGGCTTTCAGTTGAGGTTACACAGTACAGAGAAGTGTAATGAGATGCCCTGACAGACATGAGCCTTGGCACACATTTGTTAGCGAAATACAATGGCTAACAAGGATTGGTGTCATCTGTTTTAAATCAGGCAGACAGATTTATAGATAGTGTTGATTAGTTATACAGTTTTCCTGTCTAAATCAAGTAAACTATAACAGTATAAGAAAAGTTTTTAATATATTAGAATAAAAAGGATTAAAAACATAACGTCTGTTTGCAGGCTTGCATATATTATACAGTATACCCTAAGGTCTAATTTATTAAATTGAATTTAAAAAAAGTTTCTATAGCTTCTAGTAGCACTACAGTCTAAATATATGAGTTTTTTTTTTTAATGCTAGACACACTTTGGGCCAGATTCACAGAGATCGGCGTATCTCTGTGAGAGCGTAGCGCATCTCATATGCACTACGCCGACGTAACATAGATAGGCAAGTACAGTATTCACAAAGCACTTGGTCCCTAAGTTACGGCGGCGTAGCGTAAATGGGCCGGCGTAAGCCCGCCTATTTCAAAGTAGGTTGGTAGTGGGCGTGTTTTTTATTGAAATGAATCGTGACCCCATGTAAATGAAGCGCTGTACGAATGGCGCATGCTCAGAATCAAGTCAAATTTACGCCCTAAGATACGACGGCTCAATGGCAACGACGTGAACGTAACCTACGCCCAGCCCCATTCACGTACGACTTACGTAAACGACGTAAAATACGACGGCTGTTCCGTTGTCCATACCTTAGCATTGGCTGCGCCTCATATAGCAGGGGTAACTTTACGCCGGACGTACGCTTTACGTAAACGGCGTAGCTTACTGTGACGGGCGCAAGTATGTTCGTGAATCGGCGTATCTAGCTCATTTACATATTTGATGCGTAAATCAACGGAAGCGCCCCTAGCGGCCAGCGTAAATATGCACCCAAGATATGACGACGTAGGAGACTTACGTCGGTCGTATCTTGGCAAAATTCAGGCGTATCTTGTTCTCTGAATACGGCGCATAGATACGACGGCGCATCACAGAACTTACGCGGCGTATCAACAGATACGTCGGCGTAAGCTGACTCTGAATCTGGCCCTGTATATCCAAAAGTAGACATTGACGTGTTTAAATTGGTGCATATTTATATGTGTTGTATAGGACTTAAATTCAAAAAGCAGGAGGAAAGCCTTTTTTTTTCTTTCAAATGCAACATTGAATGGGGCCCTGATTGCTAAGATTAAAATACGTGCACAAAAATTTACTTGCCACTTGTTAGCAGGCCCCTGATTTGTCGCAAGCTCCCACCAAGCTGGCCAGGGCCACCTGCCACCTTCTTCTTCTTCTTCTAGGGCAGTGTTTTTCAACCTTTTTTTTTAACCAAGGCACCCTTTAAAATATGTCAGAATCTCGAGGCACACCAAACCAAAAATGTGGGAAAAAAAATTATGCCACATGGTATTTGCACAGTGGTTTTGCAAACACATTTATTTTTGGAAAACATTTTCTTCAATTAATTAAAATAAAACACAATATATACCCCAATTTTGGGGTATAGTGTCAAAGATGATGTTATGGCGGGTAAATAGATACCTAACATGTCATTAAAATTGCGCACACTTCTTGAATGATGACAAATAGGGATTAGCCAAACACCCCCCGGTTCGGTTCGCACCAGAACCTGCGAACGGACCGAAAGTTTGCGCGAACTTTAGAACCCCATTAAAGTCTATGGGACTCGAACGTTTGAAATCCAATGTGCTAATTTTAAAGGCTAATATGCAAGTTATTGTCCTAAAAAGGGTCTGGGGACCCGGGTACTGCCCCAGGGGACATGTATCAATGCAAAAAAAAGTTTTAAAAAACGTCAGTTTTTTCAGGAGCAGTGATTTTAATGATGCTTAAAGTGAAAAAAAGGGGTGTCTATAGTATGCCTGTGAAGTGGCATGTGTTTCCCATATTTAGAACTGTCCCTGCACAAAATGACATTTCTATAGGAAAAAAAGTCATTTAAAACTGCTTGCGGCTTTAATGTAATGTCTGGTCCTGTGCAAAGGACACTAAATCAAAATACTGCAGGTCCCTGCCTGTATTTGTATGAGAACATCAGCAGTTGTATTCAGGTAAGCTTTAGGTGCACACTGTGCAAAGGACATAGTACACTAAGTGAAAATACTGCAGCTAGCACAATCACCTACCTGCCTGTCAGTGTATTATGAAGAGAATAACAGGAACAGATCTAGCTAAACTGAATACAGTGTATAAATATATATACAACACCTGGGATGCATATATATCTTCCACACACTGTAACTGAAGCTAACTGACTCACCTGCCTGCTCTATCTAACTCAAAATAATGACACTGTCTCTCTCTCTCTGTCTGTCTTCAGCCACCGCTGTACCACACTACACAAGGCCGCGACACAGGCATATACTGTGGGGTGTGTACTAAACCCCATGAGACATAATTGGCCAAAGCCACCCTGGCTTTGGCCAATTATGGCTCTCTGTTTTTTCAGCGCTGTGATTGGCCAAAGCATGCGGGTCATAGTGCATGCTTGGCCAATCATCAGCTAGCAATGCACTGTGATGCCGCAGTGAATTATGGGCCATGGTGTGTCACTCCAATTTGGCGTGAACGGCCCATAATGTTGGAAATTCGGCGAATGGTCGAACAGCCTTGAACATCCCTTGTAATAGATATAAGGATGACAGGTCCTCTTTATGGAGAGATCTGGGGTCAAAAAGACCTCATATCTCTTTTACCTTTAAAAGCAAAAGATTAAAAAAAATATTGATATTTTGCTTTCAAAAAATAAATAAAAATAGTTTACTTCCAGCTTGGACTGGAAGTCATGGCGTCGCTCCTTCAAGGCAATCAAAGGGGATCTACTCTTTCATCCCCTCTGGGACTAGCCGGCCACTCCATTGGATTGTTTCTCAGGTGAGACGATGGAAGGGGGGGGGGGACATCCCGTCCCGCCGCTTCTAAAAGCATCCCAGTGGCTCAAGAGCCGATCAGAGTGCTTTCATGAGAAAGCCAGTCACTGGCTGTAAAAATCAATACCATGGTTATGTCTGATATCTTCAGCCATAACCCCAGCAAACCATTCCAAATCTGTAACTACGAATTGTGGTCTTGTGAGAAAAAAAAACCCTACATAACACTTGTTACAATTATGGCACTTTCACATTGACTCATTCCATTGCAGGCATGGTGACTTTAAATTTTTTTTTATATATAATATACATGGGCTATGTGGGTTATTATTGATAATAACTGTATACTTCAATACTGCAGTTTGGCCGCAGGTGTAACGCAGTGTACCTGCGGTTTTCATGTGGTTTTTCATAAACTTCTATTATGTAGTACATTTTTGGTACATTTTCTGAAAGCACACCAAAAATGAGGGACATAATAGAAGTCTATGAGAAACCACATGAAAACCGCCGGTACACTGCGCTGCGGCCAAACTGAAGTATTGAAGTATACAGTTATCATTATGAATAGTAACCCTCATAGCCCATGTATATTATATTACATTTAAAAAAAAATCACCATGCCTGCAATGAAAAGTGAGGCAATGAAAGTGCCAACAAGTGTTATGTAGTTTATTTTTATTTTTATAAACACCATGGGCCAGATTCTCGTAGATTCCGGCGTAGCGTAGCGTAAGCTATTTCGACTACGCCGCCGCAACTTAGGAGCAAGTGCCGTATTCTCCAAGCACTTGCTCCGTAATTTAGCGGCGGCGTGGTGTAAATGGCCCGGCGTATCCCCGCGTAATTCAAAGGGGGCGGCTTGTATTTAAATTAAGCGCGCCCCCGTGCCGAACGAATTGCGCATGCGCCGGCCTTAAACGTAGGCCACTGCGCATGCTCTGTAGTACGCCGCAAATACATTGGTTGCGACGTGAACGTAATTAACGAACAGCCCTATTCATGACAAGTTACGTAAACAACGTAAACAACGGAAAAACCAGACGCTGTCCCGACGGCCATACTTAACATGGCATACGGCGGACCGACGTAAGGTTACCCCGCATATAGCAGGGGTAACCTTACGCTTACGGAAACAACGTAAACTACGGCGAAGCGGCGCAAAAACGTTTCTGGAATCGGCGTATCGGCTAATTTGCATATCCGACGCTGAAATGGACGTAAACGCCACCTAGCGGCCAGCGTAGTATTGCATTTAGGATCCGACGGTGTAAGTGACTTACACCAGTCGGATCCTAGCCTAATTCCAGCGTATCTTGTTTTGAGAATACAAAACAATGATACGCCGGCGGGATTTTCGAATTACGCCGGTGTATCTGTAGATACACCGGCGTAATTCTTTTGAGAATCTGGCCCCATGCCTGCAATAAAACTATCATACATTAAAAATGACAGGTACAAATACTGTACCTGTGTCTCCTCACCGTTTTGTTTCCTCACTGTTCTTTCACCTCTACTCGTGTTGTTATTCTTCTCCTCCCCTCAGTGAAACGCACGCCAGCCAGCATCTACTCTGGCACCCGCAGCTCACACGTCACAGATAGCAGTGCTGGCGCCCGACCCTCCCATAGCAACTGATGACGTAATCGGTTGGCAAGACGCGGTCGGGATGCCCGCACAGCTTCCCGAGCGCCTGTGGCAGCGGGAAGTGAGCTTTACACAGATAGCTACCATAACTACATATATTGGGGTGATTTTGCCACGGCACACCCGGAGACTCTTCACCGCACACTGGTTGAGAAACGTTAAGCTACGGTACACACACCTGTAATAGAGTATAGAGATACTCCTCCATCTTAGATTACTCACATTCCCCTGGCCTGAGACCCACCTCCAGAAACAATGAATATCTACACGTGCTTGCTGCCTTTTAATGGTACTGAACAGTTTTTTACTTTACAGACGTACGCCTGTCGGATCTAACCCAGATGCCGTCGTATCTTGTTTTGAGGAATCAAAACAAAGATACGACGCGTGAAATTTGAAAGTACGCCGGCGTACTTCCTTTGTGGATCTGCCCCTTAATATTTACTTTTCCTGCCACCCATGCTGCTGAATGCCGCTACAGTCAATATAACTCATCCCTTGATGTCTGCTGGGTAACTATCACTTTAGGAAATGCCAATCTCCAATGAAGCACTGCAGAACACTGTTTCCTCCTACTGATCTCCATGTCACTAAGGCTGCTTCAGCGGTGGCGCCGGAAAACGTCGCTATTTTTAGCGGCACTTTACGTTGTTTTTGCAGAGGTTTTTGGGCGCTAACGGGGAGCTTTTAACCCCCCGCTAATGGCCGAAAAAGGGTTAAAGTTGCCCGCACGAGCGAGGAGCGGTGTATACAGGCCTGAAAAACACCTCAGTGTGAAAGGGGTCTAAAGAAGAAAGAAACAACATGAGGTCAGCAGGAGAAACCAGTGAGATCACTCCCTGAAGTTACCAAGTTGACAGAAGACTTTGGGGAATGAATGCCAAATATCTGAGCTTCCAATGGTGTGGACAGCAAGGGAGGTAAGTATTATCTGTTTAATACAGGTATGGCCTTAGTTAATCTTATTTTAGTATGGGACAGAATCGCTTACAAACTTTTTAATGCACAAAAGAGGTACCTATGCAAAGGTCACAGTTTATTATTTACTTCCATATATGGATGACTGTTAGCCATGGGTGGCACAAAAGGCCTTAAAGTGTTTCTAAAGGTAATTTTTAAACATCTTATACTTACCTGTCCCAGAACCTCCCCTTCTGGAGTCCCCTGCTGGCACTCTCGGCTCTTCCTCTTCTGTGTCTGCCCCCATAGCAATGTATATACAATGCCCTGAAAAAGTATTCATACCCCATGAAATTTTCCACATTTTGTCATGTTACAACCAAAAACAGAAATGTATTTTATTGGGATTTTATCTGATAGACCAACACAAAGTGGCACATAATTGTAAAAATGATAAATGGTTTTCAACAATTTTTACAAATAAATATATGAAAAGTGTGGTATGCATTTGTATTCAGCCCCCTTTACTCTGATACCCTTAACTAAAATCTAGTGGAACTAATTGCTTTCAGAAGTCACCTAATTAGTAAATAGAGTCTACTTGTGTGTAATTTAATCTCAGTATAAATACAGCTGTTCTGTGAAGCCCTCCAAGGTTTGATAGAGAACCTCAGTGAACAAACAGCATCATTAAGGCCAAGCAACACACCAGACAGGTCAGGGATAAAGTTGTGGAGAAGTTTAAAGCAGGGTTAGGTTATAAAAAAAAGAAAACCGATAACGACAACTATTAGTCGTGCACTCCACAAATCTGGCCTTTATGGAAAGTTGGCAAAAAGAAAGCCATTGTTGAAAGAAAGACGTAAGAAATTATGTTTTCAATTTTCGAGAAGCCATATGGGTCTCATCTGACCAGAGCACCTTCTTCCATATGTTTGCTGTGTTGCACAGCAAACATATGGAAGAAGGTGCTCTGGTCAGATGAGACTAGCATTTAACTTTTTGGCCTAAATGTAAAATGCTATGTGTGGCGAAAAACTAACACTGCACATCACCCTGAACACACCACCCCACCATTAAACATGATGGTGGCAGCATCATGTTGTGGGCATGCTTTTCTTCTTTTCTTCAGCAGGGACAGGGAAGCTGGCCAGAGTTGATGGGAAGGTGAATGGAGCCAAAAACAGGGCAATCTTTAAAGAAAAACTGTTAAAGTCTGCAAAAGACTTGAGACTGGGGCAGAGGTTCACCTTCCAGCAGGACAACAACCCTAAACATACACCCAGAGCTACAATGGAATGGTTTAGATCAGGGTTCTTCAAACTACGGCCCTCCAGTTGTTCAGGAACTACAATTCACATCATGCCTGTGAATGTCAGGCCTCGTACACACGACCGAGTTTCTCGACAAAAACCATCAAGAAACTTGCTGGGAGATATTTTTTTGCCGAGGAAACCGGTTGTGTGTACATTTTCGTCGAGGAAACTGTCGAGAAACTTGACGAGCCAAAAAGAGAGCATGTTCTCTATTTCCTTGACGGGAATGGAGAAAATTTGCTTGTCGAGTTCCTCGACAGCCTGACAAGGAACTCGACAAGGAAAACGATGTGTTTTGCCTGTCGAGTTTCTCGGTCGTGTGTACGAGGCCTCAGAGTTTTACAATACCTCATGGGATGTGTAGTTCTGCAACAGCTGGAGGGCCGTAGTTTGAGGATCCCTGGTTTAGATCAAAGCATATTCATGTGTGAGAATGGCCTGTTTAAGTCTAGACCTAAATCCAATTGAGAATCTGTGGAAAGACTTGAAAATCACTGTTCACAGATGCTCTCCGTCCAATCTGACAGAGCTTGAGCTATTTTGCAAGAAAGAATGGGCAAAAATATCATTCTCTAGAAGTCGGTAGAGACATCCCCAAGAAAGACTTGCAGCTGTAATTATAGCAAAGGGTGGTTCTACAAAGTATTGACACTTTGTGTTGGCACACCACATAAAATCCCAATAAAATATATTTACGTTTTTGGAACATGACAAAATTTGGAAAATATCAAGGGGTATGAATACGTTTTCAAGGCACTGTGTATATGTATATATATATATATATATATATATATATATATATATATATATATATATATATATATATATATATATATATATATATATACTGTATATACACCACAGTATATACATACATTGTATTTATTATGACACACACAAATATATATACAGTATATATATATATATATATATATATATATACACACACACACACAGTATGTATGTGTGTACCATGTGCTCTCTGTTTAATATCAAGCATGGAGTGTGTGTTAAGGAATATATACTACAAATTCCTTAGCTCTTGGCCGCAGCTCGCTTTGTGCCGGTTTTATATATACATTAAGCCACATAGTCACAGAGCTTTCTATAAACACTCACAGTTCTTTTGCATACAGAAGTTAAGTAGATAACACCCATCTTAAGAGGGTGCATGGATATATTTTATTTCCTTTTTATAAAACAGCCTGGTCTTCTGCTTGATATTATATGCAAAAACAACTAAGCCCTGCAATGTTGGAAGGTAAAAACAAAAAAGTTACTGTCTATGCCAAGCTATGTGTGAGTGTGTTTTTCAGTGTAACTTCCTGATCGGTCAGGGCTGGCCTCACAAAAGGGTTCCGTTCTTGTCCAGACACATTGCAGACTTCTGGCAAAATAGCCAGAGCTCACGAAAATTTACACAGCCCTGGCACGCCGCCAGGCCCAGGACTGAGCTGAAACTTGGACTGCCTTGTGTTACTGATTCCATTTTTGGCAGTAATGGGGGTGGCTCTTTCTGTATGCAGGGTCAGAACTGTTGAAAGGAATAACAGTTAAGAGCACAGAGAGCAATTCATGTAATTATATCTGTCAGATGACTTATAATCAGTGTTCTTACAGTTGCTTGCTGCTCTTGTGGTTTTTGGTTTTTCATGCTTGTGCGAACGGGATATTAATGTAGAACATGCACACTAAAAAAAAAATGTTGCTGTTGATTTTTTTTTTTTTTTTTTTAACAAGGAATTTTCTGTTGATTTTTAAAACTTCTTATTAAAAGTGGCAATCTGTGCACTGACTCTGGTTGTAAAAACATATGGTGAAATAAGTCAGTGAATTCAATCCCTGAACATTTCTGCATGCGCATTTTCTTTACTTGATTGCTTCACTAAATACATTTCACTTGGATGTTGAGTTTATATTCTTAAACAATATGTTATGTATATTTTTATTAAAAAGGAACTTAAAGCGGAATTCCAACCACAATTAGCATTTTTTTTAAATGTATGTCCTTTCATCCTGCGTTTTTATAATATAAATCCGGTCACTTACTATTTTACAATCCGCCGCCGATCCGCATAGATATTCAAAAAACACATGTTAAGTAGAATGTTTTAGGGGGTTGCAAGCCGTGTCTTTCTTTCATTGCACTCCCATTCTATACAAAAATAAAAAAAAAGTAAAGGCATCTCTGCTAAGGACACATTTAATATAAAAGAGGAAGGTTTGCTGAAGAATGTACAATATTGGACAGATGTTACGTTCAATTCACATTGAAATCACAGAGCAGCCGTGGCAATTCACTGCTCCAGCTGAACTGCTTGCCGCTGCACTAGGGGGCAGTGTAATGCACGATTAATCACATTGCACTGCTTCCTTTTTTCCCCCTTTAAATTCTAATAGCTTTATTGAAGTGTACAAAATTAACAATTCATTCACCAGAATGTCGGACGGCACAATGTGCTGTGCTTTTTCGACATTGCAGTGTAATTTAGGTGGGTGTGCTGCGATAAAATACAGCATGTCTGCATTTTATCGCAGCACGCTGCAGTGCAGCGCTAGGCTGTGTTGCAGTGTGAATGGGACACATGGGAAATTGTTTCCCATGTGTCCCTGCGGTGACAGACAATTTACAATGCGGTAAAACATCTGTCACCACATAATGGGGTTGATTTACTAAAGGCAAATCCACTTTGCACTGCAAGTACACTTCGAAGTGCAGTCACTTTAGAATTGTGGGAAATATGTCAAATGAGGGGGGGGGGGGGGGGCTCTGTTGATTTTATCATCCAATTATGTACAAGCAAAAATGTGTTTTTTTTTTATTTCCCTTGCACGTCCCCTTCGGATCTACAGCGACTGCACTTCCAAGTGCACTTGTAGTGCAAAGTGGATTTGTCTTTAGTAAATAAACCCCATAGTGTGAATTGGCCCTCAAAGGGAGCACCAGCAGGAGGAAGAAGGTCCTTGTTCCACTATATAGTTACTCAGTTATTACCCTATTTAACCAGTTGACCTCTGAAAGATTCATCCCCCTTCAAGACCAGGCAAATTTTTGAAATATGGCACTGCGTTACTTTAACTGATAATTCTGCGGTCATGCAATGCTGTACCCCAAAAAAATGTGTCCTTTTTGCCCACAAACAGAGCTTTCCTTTGGTGTTGCTGATCACCTTTGTGTTTAATCATTTTTGTGCTATAAACAAAAAAAGACTGACAATTTTGAAAAAAAAACAAAACAATGGGCCAGATCCACAAAGAAGTTACGCTGGCGTATCAATTGATACGCCGCGTAACTCCTAGTTTGCTCCGGCGTATCTTTGTTTTGTATTCACAAAACAAGATACGGAGGGGGGACCAGTCTGTGATGGCAGGAGGACCAGTCTGTGATGGGAGGAGGACCAGTCTGTGTTGGGGGAGGACCAGTCTGTGATGGGGGGGCCAGTCTGTGATGGGCAGGGGGCCAGTCTGTGATTGGGGGTACCAGTCTTTGATGGGGGGCTACCAGTCTGTGATGGGGGGGACCAGTCTGTGATGGGAGGGGACCAGTCTGTGATGGGGGAGGACCAGTCTGTGATGAGGGGAGGACCAGTCTGTGATAGGGGAGGACCAGTCTGTGATGGGGGAACAGTCTGTAATTGGGGGGGGGACCAGTCTGTGATGGAAGGGGACCAGTCTGTGATGGGAGGGGACCAGTCTGTGATGGCAGGAGGACCAGTCTGTGATGGGAGGGGACCAGTCTGTGATGGCAGGAGGACCAGTCTGTGATGGGGGAGGACCAGTCTGTGATGGGGGGGGGGACCAGTATGTGATGGGGGAGGACCAGTCTGTGATGGGGGAGGACCAGTCTGTGATGGGGGGAGGACCAGTCTGTGATGGGAGGGGACCAGTCTGTGATGGGGGGAGTACCAGTCTGTGAGGAGGGGGGAAAAATTTGTGATGAGGGGGGACCAATCTGATGGGGGGACCAGTCTGTGACACTCGGACCTCCACTAGAAAAAACATTTTCTGACCGGACCCCCGTGAATTTTAATTCACTACCCCTGTAGTACAGGAACCTTTTCTGAAGTCGGAGCGACTTCAGTAGTGTACATTAAGACGGCTCCCATTCACTTTCATTCATTTTCTCGACCGCGTGACTTGGGGAAACTTGGGGCGACTTGATGTCGGATCCCAGGTGGCCTTAGTGTGAACCGGCTCTTATTAGGATAAAAATGCTCAATGTAACTACAGTCCATCATGTTTCTTGGAAACTAAAGATAAACATTTGATCAAATTCTATGGATACCAGGATTAGTTTTTTTCTCTATACTGGTGTTTGTAAGTAAAGCACTAGTATACTGAGCTTACACCAACCATGCTTGAACATGCCAGGCACTAACACACTTTTTAATGCATGAGTATTAATGAGCGTTGACAAGCACTTTATTTAAAGCAGGTGTCTCTAGACACAATTGTCTGCCTTTGCCTCGATTTGCTGTCCCTTTCCCACATTCATCCTCTACATTCATGTTAGTTTTAACATGAATCTACTGAAGGAGGAGAGGGCAAATGCCAGTGAATGCAAATGAGGATTTTAGGCTCCTGATTTGCAGGATGTCATATGTGGCGTGAATGTGTGCAGTGGTGAGCAACTGAGCGTGGAGGAACCTGAATGGAAATCAATTGTGGATCATTGATACAAATCAATGATTCACCATCTGCAAATAACAAATATTAAAAAAAGATCAAGGCTGGTGGCTGTAACATTTACTTTTACTGAGACTTGAATTTCCCATTGAGTTGATGTGCCGCTAACAATGGCAAAAGTGACTCGGTCAAGCGATTACGGAGGTAAATCTAGCCAGGGAATGTGATTTTTAACTAACTTGAAAGACGCAGTGGCATCATGGAGACAAATAAACAGATAAGGATTTGCAAGTTGATCATTTGCCACAAATTTTCTAAAGTAGTAATTTTCTTTTTTTGCCTTTTTGATGAATTTTGTATGCCATTTCCTGTAAAATCACATATAACATGTACATTTTGAGATGACTCGAACAGTTCATGAAGATAATATTCGGCCAGAGTGTAGACTAGAATAGAGGTCTGGAAAAGTCTAGAACAACTCGTTTTTAATCTGGGTATATTGAAAGGTGCAAAAATGTAGTCACAGCATATCAAGAGATATCTGTTTGTTCATTTTTTTCATATTATATGAATACCAAAAAAAAACAAAAAAACTCTTTAAAGCTATTAATGAGATTCTCAAAATATTAAAGTAGGGTTGTCCAGATACCGATACCAGTATCGGTATCGGGACCGATACCGAGTATTTGCGGGAGTACTCGTACTCGTGCAAATACCCCCGATACCTAAATAGAATACTTTCCCCCCCTTTCCCCCCCCCCCGCCGCTGCCGCCGCATCGAGGGACATGGCTAGAGGGACATTGCTGCATATGTGAGGGACATGGCTAGAGGGACATTGCTGCATATGTGAGGGACATGACTGCATATGTGAGGGACATGGCTAGAGGGACATTGCTGCATATGTGAGGGACATGGCTAGAGGGACATGGCTGCATATGTGAGGGACATGGCTAGAGGGACATGGCTGCATATGTGAGGGACATGGCTGCATATGTGAGGGACATGGCTAGAGGGACATGGCTGCATATGTGAGGGACATGGCTAGAGGGACATGGCTGCATATGTGAGGGACATGGCTGCATATGTGAGGGACATGGCTAGAGGAACATGGCTGCATATGTGAGGGACATGGCTAGAGGGACATGGCTGCATATGTGGGGGACATGGCTGCATATGGGGGGGACATGGCTGCATTTGGGGACACATTTAAAAAAAGTATCGGTATTCGGTATCGGCGACTACTTGAAAAAAAGTATCGGTACTTGTACTCGGTCCAAAAAAAGTGGTATCGGGACAACCCTATATTAAAGCATTTTGTGTAAAGTACACACCGTTTTTTTTGCGATCTTCAAAATGATTAAACATACAGTAGTGCACTTTTCAACTCATATTTTCATTATTATTGATTCTTTTCTGTGTCTCTGCTAACCTTATGAAGACCTTAATACACTTGAGTCATGTTACCTCTTTTCTTTCTTTTCTGTTCCAGCCTACCTGTGTTATTAACTAGTTTCATCTGGTGTTCTTATTTCAAGCATTTGATCTTTGATTTTTCAAACAGTTCAAAAGCCTATAGACCAGAAGAGGTCAATGCAGAAGGTATATTCTTGGTTTCAGGGATGTTGATACATGAATACTAACGTAATGATCAACAAATAAATGAACAATTCTAGATATTTGTACTTGTAAAATTAATTATGTGGCCATCCTAGCCAATGGAGTCCTTTGTAGAACTGAATGGTTGTATTGTACATACAGAATTGGAAAAATTAAAGATTGAGAATTTCACGTTTAAATGTATAGTAATAAAAAGGATTACAGCTGCTCCACCGATGACCACTCTTTATCTGTTTTATAATACAAACACAGAAAAAGGAAGATTTTTCTATGGTGAAGTTTAGGATACAATAGATTTTTCTTTGAACATTGGAGAACAGTGTTTTTGTACAGAAGCCACCTATTTATATAGGTTGGACTTGATGGTTTTGTGTCTTTTTTCAACCTCACCTACTATGTAACTATTTTGTTGACCTAAAAACACATAGTGGACGTTTTGACGTTGTTGATGACTTGCTTAATAGCAAGCAGGCGGTTAAACCACAGCATTACTGCGTCTCGACCGCACGCCTTAACAGTGACATACAGCCACTTACAGCTGTACACATACCGGGGTTGCCACAAAACTTAAACAGCCGGTGAAGAGGCAACAGAACTCCTCTTCACCACCTGGCGAATGCCCGCTGAAAAGTGATTCACATTTGAACGAGCTCTAAGAGAGGGGAGAGGAGGGTGATGGTGGTCCATCATGTCCTCCATGTTTCCCTCTCTCGTTGGGTGCCAAGCAAGGGTCACATGAGAGGTTCCCCCTTAGGGTTGGTTATTGGACTATGCCAAGCATCGAATGGGGCCATTAACCCTTCCACGTGGTAATACTCTGACAAAGACGTGCTCACCAAAGCCTGGGGACCAGGCAGGAACCGGGGTCATGTAGAAGTCAAACATTAAAGAGATCTCCCAACTCCATGATAAGCCATACGTGTGCAGTACCCAAGATGAATAGTTCCTCCTTAAGCTTCTTTGTTTCATGTTCTACACATTTGTACTGATGGATATGTTGCATTTGGAGGGGCAGGCTGAGCCACTGTCAATTCCACCAGTGCGGACCTCATTCGTGTGCTCAGTCAAGTGTTCTCTTTCTGTACCAAGTGACCAGGTAGAAATCTCCGTAATGCTAAACCACTCCCTCTGACTGACAGAGACGGACAGCTAGGGATGGAGTCCAAGCACCAAACCCCCTCGCTACTGGAAAACCTGTCACCTGTTAGGTACTACGTCAATGACTGATTGCTGTTTCTTTTCATAGGACCTTTGTTGTAGTTTTGTTGCATATGTCCCAAATTATGGCTATAGATCCAAGTTCTTTAGTAATGTGTCTTGACCTCATGTGCACCCCTTTGGAATAACCTCAAAACAGGCTTAGTGCAGATGAATCAATGCTTATTGTCAACTTGGCAACATGTATAACACATAACAGCATTCCATTCTTAACTGAATCTAACTGTGGCTGCCCCTGGTTACCTGCACAGGTGAACTCTCTTAGAGGAAAGTCCAAACTTGGAGGTGCTCTAACAGAGAAGTCCAAGTCGCAAGTCTGTTGCAGGGTTCTTCCAGTGACTCTGCATTCCAGGTAAACCATAGGTCTCAGCAAGTCTTCAGCATAGATTCCCCTGTGCATTTCTCAAGTGTTCCCCCGGAGCCCCCTCCGGAAACCCTGGGATACAGACTTCTTTCCTTTTATCGAAACACGGGAGGAAGGCTGGACATTAATGTACTCTTCACTGGTTCTCAAACTACCTATCCCTCCACACCTTCAATGTCACTTACACTTCTACTTGCTCTTCTCCTCTTCCTTTTCTGTTAGGATCCCCCAAGGTTCTATTCTGGGACCTCTCCTATTCTTGATCTACAATTCCTCCCTGGGTCAATTGATAGCCTCCCATAACATTGCTAACCTAGTCTTAAAATACCAACCAAACCGTTCTCTCCATTCCTCCCAAGATCTCCCGCTCTCTAGCCCCCTTGTCACCTCCTACTATGCTCGCCTCCAGGATTTCTCCAGAGCCTCCCCCATCCTATGGAACACCCTACCCCAATCTGTCCGACTATCTCCTACTCTATTTTAGGTGATCCCTGAAAACCCTTTTCTTCAGAGAAGCCTATCCTGCCTCCACTTAACAACTGTGCTTTTATTTTCTCCTTCAGCTCATGCCCAACAGTTATTACATTTTGTATTGCTTGACCCTCCCTTTTAGATTGTAAGCTCTCTGATTCCTCCTGTATTGAATTTCATTGTAATTGTACTGATTGTCCTCATGTTGTAAAGCGCTGTGCAAACTCTTGGTGCTGTATAAATCCTGTATTATAATAATAATGATAATAATAATACTCCACTCCTGGGATGAGTTAACATAGCATTTAAACAGACTGATTGCATGTGTTTCTTTGAAAAATGTTAAAGGCCCTGTTTTGTGTTAACATAGGGTGAAAGGTGGCAAGCCATGCACAGTGAAGAAACACCCATTTTATTGACTATGCAATTTTTTAGCCATGCCTGCAAGTGTACTGCAGGCAAAGTGCTTCATTAGCTTCACCAAATATGCTCCCAGCACCAGTACAGCAACCCCCCCCCCCCCAAAAGAATATTGTCTAGAGCTGCCGCTGATGGGAAATATAGTTAACAGTTGAGTTTTCGGTAAAGTGTTGAAACACAGCTCTTCACAGTGGAATGTAGAATAACTGTATTTTATAGTGTACAGAATTTTCACCCAAACTAAAGATATCATGTTCCGTTCCATCTTTATAGCACTGCAACTAACAGGTCGCAGTTGTTGCAGCTGTGTGACTGAAGCCATGATGTCATGGCTGCCTGGTTATGTTTCAGCTGTGTATTCTTATACATAGCTGCTGACAGAGCTGATCCTAGGCAGGGTGCACAGGGTGCATTGCACCCAGGCGCCTGCAGAGGTGGGGGCGCCGAACATCTAACAGACTCTCTAACAGAAGCCCTCTCTGTGTCCATCACAGATGCCCCCCTCCAGGTCCCAATAAAGTACTCTGCTTCTCTTCCTGTATTTTGTTTATTGTTAAGAGATCATGTAAGGATCCCAGGTTAATGAAGACTTTGTGGGGGAGCATCTCTGTGGTTGAGTCATTGCCATAGACACATTTGTAATGGGGAAGAGTTAGTAAAGTCTATTTTCTCTAGTCTCTCTTATGGAACATTCAAGGAACAAATGAAAAGTACAGGTAAATCAATTTTTAATTATGTATGCAATTTTCCTCCCTGTATACAGTTTTCTTTTGTGGATCTTTTTTAAAAAAAATTGACCTGGAGATCCTGCCAGTAACAGCACTTCATGTTGCAGGCTGACAATGCTAAGCAACTGCCTAGGAATTAACAGCATTATCAGCCTAAAGTTACACAATAAAGTATATGTAAACCTTAGCAATTTTTCAGTATTTGTTATCACACCTTCCTGTATTCAGTTTTCTTAATCACTTGTTTATTGGGCACTTAACCCCCCTCCTGCCCAGACCAATTTTCAGCTTTTAGCGCTCTCACTCTTTGAATGACAATTGCCCGGTCATACAAAACTTTACCCAAATTAAATAATTTTTTTCCCACAAATAGAGCTTTCTTTTGGTGGTATTTGATCACCTCTACGGTTTTTATTTTTTTGCAATTTTTTTTTAAAAATACTGAATTTTTAAAAAAAATACAAAACCGTTTTATATTTTGTTATAACATTTTGCAAATGGGTAATTTTTCATCTTCAATGATGTACTCTGATGAGGCTGCACTGATGGGCACCGATAGGCTGCACTGATGGGCACTGATGGGTTGCACTGATGGGCACCGATGGGCTGCACTGATGGGCACCAATTAGGTGGCACTGGTGGGCACTGATAGGCGGCACTGGTGAGCATTGATAGGCAGCACTGAAAGGCACTGAGAGGCAGCATTGGTGGGCACTGAGAGGTGACACTGAGAGGTGGCACAGATGAATGGCACTGAAGGGCATTGATATGTGGCACTGGTGGGCACTGAGAATTGGCACTAATAGGTGGCACTGATAGCTGGCACTGATAGCTGGCAATAATGGGCACTGATAGGTGTCAGTGATGGGCACTGAAAGGTGTCAGTGATGGGCACTGATGGGTGGCAATGATGGGCACTGATCAGCACTGGTAAGTGAGACTGATGGGCAGCACTGCTAGGTGGCACTGATGATGCACTGATTGGCACCACTGGTGGGCATAGGTGGCACTCATGGGCATTGATAGGTGGCACTTTATTCCACTGGTGGGCACTGTAGGCACTGGCAGGGGATACTGGCAGGCGACACTGACAGGCACTGATGAGACGGATGTGCCACTTCCACTGGGGACCAATGTCCCTTACACAAAAGCCGGTGATAGCGTGAGGAGAAAAAAAACGGTTACCAAGCGGTGACAGCTGATCATGTGGTAAGGGACCGAGACTGGCCCCTTACTCTGTGGATCTGTGGTCACCGAGTCTCAGGGACTCGGTGATCACAGCGGATGCCGAGCACGCCCTGCAGGGGGCGCATGCAAAGGGGAGGACATCTATTGACGGCCTCCTGACATTTGAGGTCCACGCTGTAGCCGTCAATCGGCTATAGCGCGGACAGTCGTTGGTATGCTATTTGGCATGTGCATACGCTCATGCACGAACATGTGTGCGATAAACTGGCACTGCATAAGTAACATTGGTCCTTCGCTCATTAATATTAGCAAGTGTGCAATGTGCATGACTATGAGCATGAATCCGCACTGGCCTTTCGAGGCTAGAAACTTCAGAGAGCATGTGTCGGTGACGTCACCAGAGAAATGCAGTGTAAATATCTCCTGAACCATGCAAGTTTAGGAGATATTCACTGTACCTACAGGTAAGCATTATTATAAAATTACTTGTAGGTACAATTGGTAAAACCAAGTTTACTACCACTTTAACCACTCCAATACAGGGCATTTTCATCCCCTTTCTGCCCAGGCCAATTTTCAGCGCTGTCACATTTTGAATGACAATTGTGCGGTCATGCGACGTTGTACCCAAATTCAATTTTGATAATTTTTTTCCCCACAAATAGAGCTTTCTTTTTGTGGTATTTGATCACCTCTGCTATTTTTGTTTGTTGCGCTATAAACAAAAAAAGAGCGTCAATTTTGAAAAAAACACAATGGCCCAGATTCACAGAGAGCGGGCGCACATTACGCTGCCGTAGCGCAAATAATGTACGCTACGCCAACGCAGCACAGAGAGGCAAGCATGGAATTCACAAAGCCAGTGCTCCCAAAACTGCGCTGTGTTTTGAAGAGCAATCGCGGGTGCCCGGTGGCCATGGCGACTGCCAGGCATGCGTATCGGGATCACAGGGATGTGGCGAGCGCTCGCCACAATGCCGGGAAGAAAATACGTCATATGACGTCCACGCGGAGGGAGGGTTCCTGTCGCCATAATTTCACAATACGGCGGTAGGCAAGTGGTTAAGCAAACCATTTTTGAGACTATATTGCAAAGTTATATATCTGTAGTTCCTTCCAGAAACAACACTTCCTGTAGCAGGATGACAACACTAAGCCACTGCCTCTCAATTAGCATTGTCAGCCTCATGTGTTGGCTTTTGGGCTGCCTATCTGATAGACCTGAAGCCCTGTACACACAGCCGGGATTCCCGGTGGTATAAAGTCCGCCGGGAATCCCGATGGGAAAACTGAGAACCTGCTCGGTAACTTTTCCCGTCGGGAAAACTGCGGGGAGAGCTTTGGCCGGGAATCCCGGCCGTGTGTATTCTTCCTCGCAGTGTTTCCCCATAGGAAAACTGCCGGGTTTAAAACCGCCGGGGATCAGCAGATACTCCGATGTAACTCCGAATCTAAGCCCATCGTATGTTTAAGTGTATTCTCAAACTGAGATACACTTAAACATGCCTAAGATACGACGGCCAGCGCTGTCGTATCTTAGGGTGAAATATCTACGCTGACCGCTAGGTGGCGCTTCCATTGCGGTCAGCGTAGAATATGCAAATGACTAGTTACGCGATTCATGAACGTACGCTTGCCCGTCGTAGTGAGTTTACGTAGTTTGCGTAAAAGAGATACGCGCGCCCCCTAGGTGGCGTATCCAATGTTAAGTATGGCCGTCGTTCCCGCGTCGCAATTTGAAAATTTGACGTCGTTTGCGTAAGTCGTCCGTGAATGGCGCTGGACGCCATTTACGTTAACGTCGAAACCAATGACGTACTTGCGACATAATTTCGCGCAATGCACGGTGGGAAATTTCAAGACATAGCATGCGCAGTACGATCGGCGTGGGAACGCGCCTAATTTAAATGATCCACGCCCCCTACCTGGATCATTTGAATTAGGCGGGCTTGCGTTGGTGGACCTTACGCTACGCCGCCGCAACTTTACAGGCAAGTGCTTTGTGAATCAAGCACTTGCCCGTAAAACTTGCGGTGGTGTAACGTAAAGGAGATACGTTATGCCGCCGCAGTTCTATGAGAATCTGGCCCATAGAGAGCAGGTTCTCTATTTTCCCGCCGAGATTCCCAGCAGTTTTCCTGTCGGGAAAACTATGAGGAAGCATACACACGGCCTGTTTTCCCAGCCAAAAGCTCTCCTGGCAGTTTTCCTGGGAGGAAAACCGGTCGTGTGTACGAGGCTTCAGAGTCACCCCAAAGTGTAACTGAAGGAGCACACATGACAGGTTTTCTATGTTGCTGCTAATTGTGAGGCAGTGTTGTCAATTAGCAAGAGCAGATCCTACAGGTAGGACATTTTTCAACAGATTCATAAAAATTGATTTGTTCAAGAAAACTGTAGCAATGACACAAGATACTGAATATACTGAAAAAAAATATTTTGGACATATATTTTAATGTAAACCTGTGCTCCTTATAAAAGTTTTCTTATTTAATTATAAATGTAATTTTAACATTTTGAACAGTTACAACATGGTATTTAAAGTAGGCTGTTGCAATATGAAAAATGTTATTGAATATTTAGTAACCTTGGTGATAATAAGCAATCACGATTTGTCTTACCGAGGAAAATATAATATGGTATGGCAAACTGAACATTGTATTTACAGTTCATATGAACAATATGCATAATGTAGGCACTGGGTATAGTTTACATAAAATTTCATTTATATTGTATACATTATTATAACAGGGGGAGAAGAAGGAAGGAGGTAGTGACCTTTTGCAAAAAGGGAATGACATTAATATAGTTACAATGTGTGCTTTATTAAACAAACAGTTATGGTGATCTAATGCGCAGACCTTCCTGTGAAACAAGGCAAGGTAGAAATAAAGAGATAAGCTAAAGTTCACTTGAGGAAAATCTATTTCCTGTGTACAGTAACAAGTGCTTAACAACATTATACTTTGGTGCTGCTATATGCCGCACTGGAACAAGCCTTCCCATGGTTGGTTTTAAAAAATAATGTGTCTAAATAAAGTCTGAATTATCTATTTTTGATTATTGTGTAAATATTTATGTGGACCAAGACCCTGCAGTTTTAGAAAGGATGATCCTTTACTGCTGAGGCGCATAGGCCTAGCCAAAACCAAAATCTCCCCCCATCCCCCCCCCCCCCCCCCCGTATAAGAAACCACACTCAGGCCTCGTACACACGACCGAGCTTGTCAAGTTCCTCGACTGCCTACTTAAACAAGGAACTCGACGAGGAAAACGATGTGTTTCGCCCGTCGAGTTCCTCGGTCGTGTGTACGAGGCTTTACTGCATAACCATTAAGTTGGAAAAAAGGCAAGGCCAAAGGTTTATTTAATTTCCAAAAGAACATGTAAACACTTTAAACCAGTGCCAGTCACAGTTGTATTGTGAGCATGCTTTAACATTAACGAGACAAATTCCAAAGGGGGCCTGTCCTTACCAGAAGTGCTGGACAGACAGCCTACTTCCAATTTCCAATCAATCCAATCAAGGGCATAGCCCATTACAGCAACTTCAAATGCTGACAAGGTCAAAAAACTGCTGCTGCAGCTGTGACAGACCATCCAAAGGGGCGGAAGGGTCGGCAGTTCTTCAAAAGGCCCAGAATTCCCAAGGGGCAGACTTTTGCTGAGCCTAGGTCCACCCCATCACCCTGTGACTCCATCCAATCCTTGGTGACCACTTCCATACTGTTTACTCCAAGCTCCTGGCCATGCCCCCATCAGTCAAGGCTCTCTTTACCCTAAAGGGGATAAAGAGGCCATCATTCATGAAGTTTTAAAGCCTAAGTGCAGCCAAACTCACAAATGCAAAAATCAGCACAGGGAACATAATTCGCAATCAGTAGGATGTGTCCCCTGTGCTGATTCATCTTTTGTTAGTGAAAATCTTTCTTCGTCTTAACCCCCTCCACCAACCCCAATGCCGTAATCTTCTGGTACAGTGGGGATTAATACCTTAGGTTCTGTCACTGGCTCTCATCAAGAGAGCTTGACTATGCCCACCCTTCTACCCAGATCTGCCCTTCACAGATACAGTTGTAGCACCCTCTAGTGTGGTATAATGGGGGTGTACATAGTCTGTTTAGTGTAGGTAAATTTTCCTGGCAGCCAAGGCTGGGTTTATTCTGGGTCAGGGTTTGAGTGACTTAGGCCCCTTTCACACAGGCTGTCCAAACAGGTCTGCCTGTCATTTTTTCTGGCCGACCTGATCTGGACCCTCCATTTACCCCTATGGAGTGGCGGATGTCAGCGAAGATTTGTCCACTGACATCTGGCGATATCCAAGCCGATCCTGTCTGCAAAATCCAGACAGAGAGTGGTCCATTTTTACATCTGTCTGGCGGATCGGATCAGATAAAAACAAACAGGTGGTCCATTTTCACCCGATCTCCCCATAGAAGAGAGCAGGACTGGGTTTCCGCCTCCACTCTGCTTGGTAAGCAAGGACGGACCTGTCATCCACCTGCTCAGCAGGGATCAGAGGAGCGATCCCCTCGCTGAGCAAGTGGAGTCTGTCAAATGGAGGCGCCCGTGTCCTTAGGGTGGCTGGAATGACTCATCAGGCAGTATCTCTGTTTCCTCCCCTACTTGATGGAACTTTGAGAAACTCCAGAAGAATGGAAGGAATGCTAGGAGGAGCTGCCTGGAGGGCCTCAACCAATCTCCGACTGAATAGGCTGGCAGGGAGAGGGAAGTCTCTGAGGGGACTGTTTGAAGCCCTTGATGGAGCCCCTGGTCTGGGGGGTAGGGGGTGAGCTTTGGTCTGGGAGCTTGGGTGCAGGAGGGATCCTCTGACAACACAAGGAGGAGTCCTGTCCAGAGGCACAGGAGCAGGTGCGAGGACAGCAGGAGTCAGCAAGCACATCCAGGATATCTCCAGAGAGAAGACAGCCGGGTGGCTGGTGAGTGAGACAGTCAGGGAGGGTGCCTGAGAGGACTGAGTGGCACTCCGAGATGGTTGTAGAGTCAGTCTGGGAGGATGGTTTGAAGATTAGCCAGGAGGACTAGTAAAAGGGGCAGCTGCAGCCAGTTGGGCTGGCAGTGTCTGAGGAGGTGGTGCTGGGATCAGTAGCCATAGGAGGACAACAGTACACTGGGAATTCTCTACACACCAAAGGGGTCCATGGTCCCTGCCTGTAATGGGCCTTTGCTTTATCTGACTGAGCCATTTTTATTAGATCATCTAACAGTGTGGCCACTGGGTCTGTGATTTTGTGTTGCAAGCAAATTATGTGCTGGAGGAAGCTGAGGATTATTATAGGCTTACCTGTAGGTAAAAATCGAGCATGGGAGTTTATTCCCACTTTAAGTCTTGGGGCAACTAGGCCTCGTTAGATATGCTTGCTTTAAGGGAAGTGGGACTGCTAAAGGTGAAGTTACACTCAACTACTATTTACTCAGACTGTAGTGTGTGCGTCTGCACCTTACACTCTAAGTAAATACCACCTTGAAATCTTTTATCCTCATGTTTTTCTCTCAAAAAACAAACAAAAAACAATACAGTATCTAAACATAAGGAATTTAGGCTGTTTTAATATTTTCAATGAACAAGGGTGTACCTTGAAATCAAAGAGCTCCATTGCAACATTTTTGAAGGGCCCTCTCTCCAGACAAAAAGATAAAACAAAAATGCTATTAAACAACATCCTAATGACCAAAACCATGTGGAACAGGTCCTGGCCCCTGAGCTACAGTATGAATCAGAAATGGAAATAACAACTCCAAAATTACAATTTGTAACAGGTAGATCTAGAAAAAAAGTGTTACAAGAAAAGAGGTATCTGACTGACCCTTTTAATAAGGACCTAGTCACACCACAATGTGGTGATACCAGGTGCTTTGGACAGCCCACTCAAAATGAATGAGTTTCAAAACACCTCAGCTCACAAAAAATTGACCCTGTTTGCTTTCAATAGGAGTACAACACAAAAGCCACTATGCGTTGTTCTGCACTGCAGTGTGTTGCAAGTGTTTTGGGTGGGGGTGTTCGGGTGCCATTCATGAATGGCATCATAGTACACCAAAGCACAATACTGCAGCATAATGGTGTTATGGGACCCTAAGTGACTGACCCGTTTCTCTTTCAGTATGTAACCTGCTTGTTTAGTGAGTGACTGGCCCTTTGTGGATTATTACTGCATTTCTCTACCCCATTACAGACTTTTATCAGTGTGAGATGCACTAGCCACCAGCTTCAATCAGGACCAGAGCATGTGAGTTGTCCACCCTATCCTTACCTGCCCATATTTACTACTTTCACTGACAGTTTTTAAACCCAAACCCGAAATGTATTATATTACAGCGTACCAATCATTATACGCTATATTGCCAAAACTATTGGGACTCCTGCCTTTACACACACATGAACTTTAATGGCATCCCAGTCTTAGTCCGTAGGGTTCAATATTGAGTTAGCTCACCATTTGCAGCTATACCAGCTTCAACTCTATTGGGAAGGCTGTCCACAAGGTTTAGGAGTGTGTCTATGGGAATGTTTGACTATTCTTCCAGAAGCGCATTTGTGAGGTCAGGCACTGATGTTGGATGAGATAAACTTGCTCGCAGTCTCCGCTCTAATTCACCCCAAAGGTGTTCTATCCAGTTGAGGTCAGGGCTCTGTGCAGGCCAGTCAAGTTCCTCCACCCCAAACTCACTCATCCATGTCTTTATGGACCTTGCTTTGTGCACTGGTCCAAATCATTTGGTGGAGGAGGGATTATGGTGTGGGGTTGTTTTTCAGGGGTTGGGCTTGGCCTCTTAGTTCCAGTGAAGGGAACTCTTAACCACTTAAGACCCGGACCAAAATGCAGCTAAAGGACCTTGCCCCTTTTTGCGATTCGGCACTGCGTCGCTTTGACTGACAATTGCGCGGTCGTGCGACGTGGCTCCCAAACAAAATTGGCGTCCTTTTTTTCCACAAATAGAGCTTTCTTTTGGTGGTATTTGATCACCTCTGCGGTTTTTATTTTTTGCGCTATAAACAAAAATAGAGCGACAATTTAGAAAAAAATGCTATAATAAATATCCCCCAAAAATATATAAAAACAACTTTTTTTTCCTCAGTTTAGGCCAATACGTATTCTTCTACATATTTTTGGTAAAAAAATCGCAATAAGCGTTTATCGGTTGGTTTGCGCAAAATGTATAGCGTTTACAAAATAGGGGATAGTTTTATTGCATTTTTTTTTTTTTTTTTTTTTTTCACAAAGCATTTTTATTAATTCTTTTTTTTTTTTACTACTAATGGCGGACACTTCAGACAATTTTGACACATTTTTGGGACCATTGTCATTTTCACAGTAAAAAATGCATTTAAAATGCATTGTTTATTGTAAAAATGACAATTGCAGTTTGGGAGTTAACCACTAGGGGGCGCTGATGGGTTTATGTGTTCCCTGAAGTGTGTTTACAACTGTAGGGGGGTGTGGCTGTAGGTGTTACGTCATCGATTGTGTCCCCGTATAAAAGGGATGACATGATCGATGCTGCCGCCACAGTGAAGAACGCGGAAGCCGTGTTTACACACGGCTCTCCCCGTTCTTCAGCTCCGGGGACCGATCGCGGGACTCCATCGACGATCGGGTCCGCTGGTCCCGCGGTCGCGGAGCTTCGGACCGGGTCGCGGGCACGCCCGCGACCCACAGCTGGGTACTAGTACAGGACGTACCTGTACGTACATGTGCCCAGCCGTGCCATTCTGCCGACGTATATGTGCAGGAGGCGGTCCTTAAGTGGTTAAAGTGTCAGCATACTGAGACATTTTGGACAATTTCATGCTCCTAACATTGTGGAAACAGTTTGGGATTGGCCCCATCCTGTTCCAACATGACTGTGCACCAGTGCACAAAGCAAGGTCCATAAAGACATGGATGAGCGAACTTGGGGTGGAGGAATTTGACTTGCTTGACCTCAACCCAATAGAACACCTTTCTGATGAATTAGAGTGGACACGGCAAGCCAGGCCTTCTCGTCCACATCAGTGCCTGACCTCACTAGTGTGCTTCTGGAAGAATGGTCAAACATTCCCATAGGCACACTCCTAAACCTTGTGAACAGCCTTCCCAGAATAGTTGAAGCTGTTATAGCTGCAAAGGGTGATCTAACTCAATATTGAACCCTACAGACTAAGACTGGGATGCTATTGAAGTTCATGTGCATGTCAAGGCAGGTGTTCCAAAACTTTTGACAATATAGTGTATGTAGTACCCGCATAAATTTTCTTTCCTTTGGCTTTTTCCCCCTCTGTTTTCACCTGGTGATTAGCTGCATTTGGCCCTGTCTGTACCATGCAATCACTTTGACCATTCACAGTTAGGAACACAATTATACTCAATAGATGGCATGAAATGAAGGCATTCATTGTTTACAATTGTCATGTGATCTGCTGTGATTGGTCACAGTGATCACATGGTACCGGCAGTGGGCTGGTACAGTGATCGGTCATCGGCTGTGTACACAATGGGTGACAAATCATGCCCGCATATGATGTTCACCCAGGAAAGTCCAATCTGGCCATCATTTTGCAATGGGCTGGATGGGAAGTGGTTTAAAAGAAGACCCAATCATGTAAAAGTCAGCAAAGCTGCACCTCATTCCCTAAGTTGGTGGGGAAGTTCCAGTCACCAGGTTGTCTTCTCTGGTCACGTTGCTGAAAGTCTACCACTACTATTTTACTATACTATTTCTGTGCAGAGCTGTGCAGGAGATCACGTTGGTCTTAGCCAGATCATTGGGACTGCTTACGATCGTAACAGGGTCATATTCAAACCTTCTTATAATCAGCAGGGACCAGCTGAATTTTGATATGTGTGTGGCCAGTGCCAATTTACTTCTGTTGAATGGACCTCTTGTAAAAAGATGCTCACATAGTGGCTGCAGAATGCAATATTGCAGTGGGGACTGGGGAGGATTCCTTCATCCAACTCAGGCCGGGTTCACACCTATGCGAATTGAATGCGCGTTTCCCCGCATTCAATTCGCATAGCAGGAGAATGTGACAGGCTCTCTATGGAGCCGGTTCACATATCTCGGCAGCGGATCCGGTGTGGTATTCCCGGAAAAACAGGTGCCTTTTTTGGTGCGTTTCAGGTTCTATTTCAGCCAAAAATTCGGGCTGAAGTCGGACCTGAAACGGTGAACCAGCACGCACCGGACCCCTGCTGTGAGCCGCATGCGGGGACTGTGTGAACCCGGCCTCAATTGTGGGGATGCAGTAATAGGTTTAGTTTTTTAATTCAGGGTGCCAGCTGAATGGAAAAAACTGAGCCATGTATGGCCAGCTTTAAAGCGGTAGTTCACCCGCAAAACATTTTTTAAGATTAGATTCATGCTCATTTTGTCTAGGGGAATCGGGTAGTTGTTTTAAAATCCGAGCAGTACTTACCGTTTTAGAGAGCGATCTTCTCCGCCACTTCCGGGTATGGTCTTCGGGTCTGGGCGGTCCTTCTTGATTGATAGGCTTCCGACGGTCGCATCTATCGCGTCACGATTTTCCGAAAGTAGCCGAACGACGTTCGGCTTCCTTCGGCTACTCGTGACGCGATAGATGCGACCGTCGGAAGCCTGTCGGAAGCCTGTCAATCAAGAAGGAACGCCCAGACCCGAAGACCATACCCGAAAGCGGCGCAGAAGATCGCTCTCTTAAACGGTAAGTACAGCTTTGTTTTTTAAAAAAACTAGCCGATTCCCCTAGACAAAATGAGCATGAATCTAATCTTAAATTTTTTTGTTGCGGGTGAACCTCCACTTTAAGTAATTTGTGGAAAATATCCTATGCTGATATGGTGATTGCAGATGATAGCTTTGAGCTGGTGAATAATAGATCCCACACTGGTAGATGTCTGTTTTGGGTGGCCCATTGTACAGGGATTGCTGGCCGGGCCATACATTAAAGAACTGGTTGCAGAACTAGTAAATTTAGGCAATCAAGGCTGATAGGTGTCTCACATGTCCTGATACTGGGCCTTCCTTTGCCCTGGGCCCCATAGCAGCTGCTTGGGTGGCTATAGCGGTGGTTTCACCAGTGTCCACAAACATTTATTTATCTTACTGATTTGTTTTGTGTATCTGACTGAACATAAAACTAGCACACCTGAACATTTGAAATGTTTTTTTATTCTCACAAAGACTATTCAGTCCAATTTCTATTGACCAGTATAAATGGAAATATTGATTTGTCCCAGTGATGCACAGGGAGAACGTAATCCCAACAAAGGAACACAATTCTTATGTTTTTGCATAGAAGCTATCCACATTTGGATGCAATTGTAATGTAAAATTACCCGCAAGGCAAAACATAGGGTTGTCTCCTATTGAACTTCCTTTGATAAATGGACTTTGTATATGAAGATCTTGAAGCAATTCAGATGCAAGTTAAACATGATCGTTATTTGCTAATCACAAATGGTAAACATTAAACGCCTGCTAGGTAGATAAAAGTCTGGGTGATATCTTCAGCTGCGTGCTTCACAAATGTGACAATACGACACCGCCATTAACTAAGTTCACTAACCAATGTAAATGCCACACACTTTACATCCTAATGACGCGTACATACGACCGGTTTTCATGTCATGGAATAGAACAACGTTTTTCTCGACGGGATTCCTCTCAAGCCTGCCTTGCATACACACCTGCCTTGCTTGAGCAAAGCGCAGTGACGTACAACACGTACAACGGCACTATAGAGGGGAAGTTCCATTCGAATGGCGCCACCCTTTGGGCTGATTATGCAAATTTCCTGTCTCATAACTTGCTTCTGAGCATGCACGTTTTTTTCCCCGCCGTTAAAGCGTACACATGACCATTTTTTCACGACGTGAAAAACAACGAGAACATTTTTTTTTAATGCCCATTTTTCTCCATGAGAAAAATGCTCTGGAGCTTACACACGACCGTTTTTAACGACCAATTTAAAAAATAGAATTCTTCTCGTCATGAAAAATGGTCGTTTGTACGCGGCTTAACATGGGTAGAGCTTAGGGCTTTGCTGTACATACACTATGTAGTGTTTGTAAATTATAAAACAGGTTTAAATGTCAGTTTGATGAATCACGAATGGAGAAAAGAAAGTTTAGAAAACATTTCTTCTCTAGTGACAGGCCCAATTCAACACCTTGATTTAATTTGAAAGGTGATTATTATTAAATGTAAAATGCTTTGTTCCACTCTGGAATTAGACACAGTACACTAACCAAGCCTCCACTACCACAAGTCTTTACTTAGCACAGCGAGGACCTGTTAAAGTATTCACAATAGGAACGATGTACCTTTCATCATAGGCCTTGTTGGCTCCTCTCCAAATGAAGTGTTGATGGTTGTGGCCAAAAAGCTACATTTTGGTCTCATCACTCCAAATGCCATTGTGCCAGAAGATTTGAGGCATGTCTCTGTGCTGTTTGGCGCATTGTAAGTGGGATACTTTGTAGCATTTGCAAAGTAATGGCTTTCTTCTGACGACTCAACCATCCAGCCCATCTTTCTTCAAGTACCTCCTTATTGTGCATCTTGAAACTGCCACACCACATGTTTTCAGAGAGTCCTGTAGTTCATCTGAAGTTATTTGTGGGTTTTTCTTTGCATCCCCAACAATTTTCCTGGCAGTTGTGACTGAAATTATAGTTGGTCAACAGAACCCCTCATTTTCCACTTCTTGATTAGAGTTTGAACACTGCTGATTCGCATTCTCAATTCTTTGGATATCTTTTTTTTAATCCTTTCCTGTTTTATACAGTTCAACTACCTTTTCCCACAGATCCTTTGACAATTGTTTTGCTTTCCCCCTGACTCAGAATCCAGAAACATCAGTGCAGCACTGGATGAAATATGCAAGGGTCTGTCAGGAGTCGAGAAACTCATTGACCTTTAACACACACACACACTAATTACAAGCAAACAGATCACAGGTGAGGATGTTTACCTTTAATAGCCATTAAAAACTATTTTGTGTCAATTTATGTGCATGTTATCAGGCCAAAATCACCAGGGTATGTAAACTTTTGATCAGGGTAATGTGGGTAGTTTCTGTTGTGATTATGATTTAAAAAGAGTAAACACAGTTAATTGATAATAAATGGCTTCAGCCAAACATTAACCATGAGTGAAAGAAAGGTTTTTGTGTTATCATTAATCATATTCTCTGAAAAATCACCAACACAGTGACATACAACACTACAACGAGCCGAGAAAAATTGAGAGCCAGATATGGCCTACAAATGGTCAGAATTTCCGACCAAAAGCTCACATCGAACTTTTCCTGTTGGAAATTCCCATCGTGTATACACGGCATAAGCGTGTGTCAGGACAAGTCTTGGCCATTAGAGGACAGGGAGGATATTCTCCAAGAAAAGCCAGAAAACTGACCACACTTGACATACATCAGAAATATGAAATGTTGGGGTAACTTATTCTTTAACACTTAAGAATCTAGGAAAGGGGATTATCAGTGAGATTAGGTCGTGGGCTAGAGAACAAAAGAAAACACAACTGCCTGTTTAAAACTCAAAATGAAATAAATAAAATAAAACTGAACACAAAGATCCTACACCTATCCCACAACGTTTGTTGTTTCTAAAACTTTTACCAACTTAATCTCTACCTTATCTGTCTTGGAAAACCGAAAGACATTATTATGAAGACATCTCTGCTAAAAAGAGAGAGAGAAAAAATTCCGTTACTGGAAAAAGTTTCTGGATATACACATGTGCAGAGACAGGTCAGTCTATGTTAGGTATGGATTTCCAAGATTTTCATTGTGTGTGAGCAAGCAACTAAAAGTGGTTATTTTTGATTACAGTAACCTTCTTCCTCAAGCCCTGGATTGGCATTCAAACATCTATGGCATTTTCCTGGAATGGCTAGATTGAAGAATTAAAATGTTACTAAACCCAGTAATATGAAAATATTCACCCCCCCCCCCAACAGTGTCCACAGCTTATAAATTGTATTTTTACATTAAAATACTGCCACTACTGTATATACCTTTTTGGATGCTCTGTATACCAAGGTTACATGATAAACTGCACTGTTTTTTCAGTGCTGAGAGTTCAAGAAGGGGGAGATTTTCACTCCAGCCTATATACACGGCCACATGTGTGATGTCAGTATCATGTGACCTGGCTAGCTCTGAGAACAAAAAATTGTTCTCTCCAGCATAAAAGACACAACTGAGCATGTGCAGATTGGCTACTCTGCCTGTGTTAGCTGGCCTTCCCCAGATAGACAGTGCATGGAGGGGAGGGGAGGATCTGTGCATACAAGATAAAACAGGCTTTTTACACAATGCAGAGGATTAACCCCTTAAGTTCCACAGTATAACAGACATGCTATGTTGCATATACAGGCCCAGATTCAGAAAGAATTTACGTTGGCATATCTATTGATACGCCGCGTAAATTCAAAGCTGTGCCGGCATATCTTCTTTCTGTATTCAGAAAGCAAGATACGCCGAAATTATGCTAAGATCCGACTGGTGTAAGTCTCTTGCGCCGTCGTATCTTAGTTGCATATTTACGCTGGCCGCTAGGTGGTGATTCCGTCGATTTACACAAGGAATATGCTAATTAGGTAGATACGCCGATTCAGAAACGTACGTCCGCCCAGCGCATTTTTTTTTACGTTGTTTACGTTAGGCTTTTTCCGGCGTAAAGTTACCCCTGCTATATGAGGTGTATCCTATGTTAAGTATAGACGTCGTTCCCGCGTCGAATTTTGAAATTTTTACGTCGTTTGCGTAAGTCGTTCGCGAATAGGGCTGTACGTAAGTTACGTTCACGTCTAAAGCAATGACGATTTGCGGCGTAATTTCGAGCATGCGCACTGGGACTCTTTCACGACCGGCGCATGCGCCGTTCGTAAAAAACGTCAAATACGCGGGGTCACATGTAATTTTAATAAAACACGCCCACATCATCCACATTTGAATTAGGCGGGCTTACGCCGGACCACATACGTTACGCCGCCGTAACTTAGGGCGCAAGTTCTTTCTGAATACGGAACTAATTTACGGCGGCGTAACGTATCTGAGATAAGTTACGCCCCGCCGATAGATACACCAATGTATCTGAATCCGGGTCACAGACTGATTTTACTGTTGTGGGTTTAGTAACACTTTAACTCCATTGAAGCTGCACAGCCTCAGTTAGGTCTATTTTACAGTAGCTACTGGCAGCATCAATCCATAAATCTAAGTGCTTCATTTCACCTATTAGAGTTTGGTCATAAACAAAATATAGTCTGGCATGCATTTTATGTCTAAAGTTTAGTCCTAGGCCAACTCTGCTGGAAAGATTTTCTATTCAGAAAAGTAGCATTTGGCAGGAGGAACATTTGAGTCAGCAGGAGAACTCCGATCTTGCTCTAATAGATAATTGTTGAATTTATTCATAACTGAATTACTGTGAGAAAATATACTTCTTTATTCATAACTGTATGGTTGGCATATGTCCATGTGTTACTTCATTATTGTAACCTCAATTGTATGGACAGTCCTACCTGTATAATGAGTTGAGTCCCTGGCATTGCTAATGGTCATTCATTTAGAGATCAACAAATAGGCTAAAAGGAGTCCCCATTTGAAAAGAAAATCACTGAGCCTTCTGCAAAGATTTTCAAGCATGCTTGAAAATCTCTATGCGATCCATGTGAAAGCGATTGTGGGAAGAACTGTTCAAGCTGAGACTTAAACATGTCTTTACAGTGACTACAGTGAAGGAAAGGGCAGCTGTCGGATTTTTTTCACCCTCTGGAAAAAAGATCTGAAAAATGGTTTGCCTGATGTACTGTGAATCAATAGCACAATTTAATACCACCTTCATTAAAAAAAAAAAAAAAAAAAAAAAAAAATCCAGCTATTTAGATTGCTTGGCTTTTAGAATGACTGCTTTCAGATGATTATTGCAGTTTTATAATAATTAACTTATTAAATTATTTTTGAACCATTCATGTCACAAAAGGGTTAACATTTCTTTTTTTGCAGAATTTTAGTATAGACATATTTAATTCATGTAGAAATACATTACTCCAAACCAGGTAATTTCACATGAGTTTCCTTTGTTATTTTTCCCTTGAAGTGTCCGCGCGTCTGGAACGTTAATGAATCCTATAAAAATATACCATTCCGCTCCCCGCCACCCAGATGCTCTTAGATCTCGTAGACCTTTGTTTTGTTTCTTTTTTATTGCAGGGAGTTTATACACCATATTTAGTTTTTTTTTCTGTAATTTCTGCATTCATTATTTTTTTTTCTTCATTTACATTATAAGGATTATTTTCAATAATTACAAAATACATTTCTTTTTTTTTCTCTCTCACTCTCTCCAAATACAAACATGCAGATGGCAAAATTAGTAGGCATTTTAAATTTTTTTGATAAACCACATACTTACATTATTTCTTGTATATCAGTCTAACAAAGACATACATAATTATTTAAAATGCATTTATTTAAGTACATTTTTTAAATCACCCTTGTGCTGTAATTGTTTTTTTTTTCTCCTCGTGGCTAATTTTCAGCTGAAATCTGAAAACGAGTATTAGCTATTCTGAGTGACCTTAATTATAAAGGCCTTTTTATGCTTTTGTTTAAGTTAAAAATAAAACACATTATTTTAACAAACACTCTTTAGCTTTATTTTTCAATGTAATATTTTATTTAAACTCAACACCGCTTTTTCCCGTCTTCCTATGCTACAGTATTTAAGTGGCCCAATGGCCAGAGGGCATACTTAGTGCAATTATTTAATATTGAGTCACTGGCACTGAAAATAGCCAAATGTCCAGAAACCCAGGGCAGCTGTGCTTATTTAAAGGATTTGCAAAGACAGTCAAGCTTTCACCATGAAGGGAAAAAAAAAGGGATCTCTTTCATCATTATGCAACTGAGAAGCAAGGGTTAATAATTTTTTTCTTTTTTTCCCCTGTAGTCCTTTAACATTGATGTGAGTGACAACAGTGCCACAAGCGATGATATCACAATGAGAGATGGGGTTTGTCCTTCTCTACCATCTTTCACTCCACTGGGCTCGTCTTCACAGACAAATTGATTTGCAAAGGTTGAGCCTGGCAGTTCAGCTTGCTTTGCATAAAAAACCTCTCCCTTGTTACACCATAAAAAGTAGCCTGGCAAACAAGAGCGACACAGCGGGAACTGGCCGGTTCAAAGTCCAAACTCCACACCCCCTCACCCTAGTCTGGTTTGAAAGGTCACCGAGTGTCTGGGAAAATAGTCTCAGGATACAATCCTTTATTAAAGGTCACTATTTTTCAACGGCACTTAACACACACTTGCACACAAATTGAAGCTTGAAAAAAGAAAAAAAAAATGTGAGTTGCCTCACATTTATTGTACTTCCCACAATTTATGGCTTGTGGTCACCAGTTACATACATAATGTTACTTTACTGTAGCCACCAAAAAGAATTTCAGACAGAATTAGTGGCTGCCTTACTTAAGTTCGGTCACCTGAATTTTTTGAAGTTTATTAGAAGAAAAAAAAATGCTATTTTTATTTTCTGACCAGGGACGCCTGGGTGAACTGTTGACAAAAAAAAAGCACAACAAAGGAACCCTTCTTTATATCTGGGAAAATATCAATATGCCGGTGGTTCATCTACATCTGAATGGTGTTTAGTTTCAAAGATATGTCCTTAGTGAAAAGCTGTTTTGCATTATGGGACTGTAAGTCATCCATGACACAGAGATCTCACTTTAAATAGTTATATAAAAGGATTAAAACCGCTAATGTGTGTTTGCAATTTAAAATGAAACTTAGTAAAAAAAAAAAAGTCTGATAAACATAGTACAAATTGCATTTAGATAAAAGATGGATGTGTGAATTTGCTACAAATTTAAAATGGATGTGTTTATTTTGTAAATCCCAATTTATAGACATATCAGCCAGAGTAATAAAATTATAAACTTTTTACAATTATATTCATTACCCAGTTTGCCCCTTTATGCCTCGTACACACAACGGTTTTCTGGGCAGGAATTTTAAAACAACGTTTTTCCCGACGGAATTCCTCTCAAGCCTGCCTTGCATACACACGTTCGGGGCAAATATCGCCCTTTCCAAAGCGCGGGACTATAAAGGGGAAGTTCCATTCGGATGGCGCCACCCTTCCGGCTGCTTTTGCTGATCCTCGTGTTAGTAAAAGTTTGGTGAGAGACGATTCACGCTTTTCATGCGCTGCATTAAAGTGGATGTAAACCCGAAAATTGTATTTATTTTTGTCACAATGTACAGTATAAGATTTCCTATCATCTGTGCCCAGTCTTACCACACAGAGTTAATCCAGCTCTGAGCAATCCTCTTTTATTGTTCAGTGAAATAAAACGGACTTGCAGAGAAAAACCTTAGTCTGTTCCGCCCCCTTGCTGTGAGTGGCAGTTTTTTTTTTTTTTTACCCATTTCAGACTTAACCATAGACAAAAAGAAGGTAGCGAGGCTTGCCCGCCATTCATTTACCCACCACGTCTCCTTCATGGTTTCGCATCATATATGTTTTTTTTTTTCCCTCTCCCTTTTTCTTGTTATAATTATATTTATACTTCTTTTCTTTTTATAGAGTGGCAGGTTATTTACATATCTCATGCATTAGCCTGGAGACAGGCATTATTTTTTAATTCCCACCCCCACTCCTTTTCTGAAGTCATGTGGTTACTTTTCTGTATTTTGACTGGATGTTAGTTATCATAGCAGAATTTAGTGTAAGGAATACACAGGAAAAAATGCATATTGACAAGGGGAGTGTAAAGGTGGGCGGGGAGTCTCCTGACATCACGTATACACCCACCGAGCTCCAGACAACAGATCCACCCACAGAATTTGCAGTTTTTCAGTACAGACAGAGGGGGAGACATTTGACAGGTAAGGATACATGCAGGAGGCATCTATATCCTTATAGATCAGCACTATGGCAGTAGTTTAGAAAGGATGAGAGTGGGTTTACATCCACTTTAAACGATGCATTAATTTGCAGCGTGACGAATGTGATATCTCCATTACGAAAGCTAGTTTTACCAGAAAGAGCGCTCACATCTCATACTTGATTCTGAGCATGCGTGTTTTTTTTCCCTTGGAAAATAATACACACGGCCGGTTTTCCCGATGGGAAAAAGTCCTCCGGGAATCCCGATGGGAAAAAAGAAAGCTGGTTCTCTTTTTTTTCCGGCAGTTTTCTCATCTGGAAAACTGTGATGGAGCATACACACGGCCGGTTTTGCCGGCCAAAAGCTCTCATGGCAGTTTTCCTGACGGGAAAACCGGTCATGTGTACGAGGCATCATCATGCATTAAAACTGTCTTGAAATTTTCATTGTGGTCATTAGAGAATTTTTAGCTTGTTGGCATGTGGGGGAACTTTAGACACAACGCAAGTCAGTGTCTATGTAAGCGTTCTATTATTAACTGTAACTGTAGACCGGCCCCTTGGCATTTATTAAAAATGGATAATGAAAAATTACAATAAAAAATATACATGAAAAAAAAATTTAAAATATTTCCAGTAAGCCCATGCAGGCTGTAAAGAATGATGTAATATGTTGCTTTCATATAAAACAAATAAAATAAAAAAAAACGAAATGAGCAGCTTACTGCAAGGAAGGCAATACGTATTTACCTGTCCCGCTGACCATGATGCTAAATTCTGTTTTTTGGAAGATAGGCTTCAAGTTGAAAAATGTTTATCATTTGAGACTTACAGGAGAGTCAGATACTGGCACCCCCTGCTGCATTCTGTGGTTTCTTCCACCAGACAGTATGCGGTTGATTTACTTAAACTGAATGAAGAGTGCAAAAGCCGGTGCAGCTTTGCATGGTAGTCAATCAGCTTTTAACATTTACTTGCTCAAGTGAGGTTTGACAAAAAAAAAAAAAAATGGAAGCTGATTTCTATGTAGAGCTGCACCAGATTTTGCACTCTCCAGTTTTAGAAAACCAACCCCTATATCACTGCAGGACATAGGGGCAGAAAAAAGGAGCCATAGAACAGGGGGACTGGGCATCCAAAACACTTGAAAAGTGCTGCATGCAGAAGATCAAACAGCAAGCTTGGACCTAATTTATAAGCACACTGGAGGACTTTACAGATGAGATCCCCTCATCCTCAGAGCCAATAATTGACCTTCCCTCGAAACGCATCAGCGTATGTAAGGTCCTCCAGTGTACTGGTACTAGTCTTGATGACCTGGTTGCTTTGTGCATGGACTTTGATATGCTTTTACCATTGAGTTGTTTGCGAGTATACTTATTTTTATTGTATTATTAAAGATATATATATATAAAGATATGGATGAGCAAGTTTGGGGTGGAGGAACTTGACTGGCCTCCACAGAGTCCTGACCTCAACCTGATAGAATACCTTTGAGATGAATTAGAGTGGAGACTGGGAGCCAGGCCTTCTTGTCCACATCAGTGCCTAACCTCACAAATGTGCTTTTGGAAGAATGGTCATAGACACACTCCTAAACCTTGTGGACAGCCTTCCCAGAAGAGTTGAAGCTGTTATAGCTGCAAAAGGTGGGCCAACTTAATATTGAACCCTACAGACTGGGATGCCATTAAAAGGCAGGCATCCCAATACTTTTGGTAATATAGTGTATCTATCTATCTATCTATCTATCTATCTATCTATCTATCTATCTATCTATCTATCTATCTATCTATCTATCTATCGTTTTAATTTGGAATCCAGAGAGTGAAGGAAAGAGACAAGGAAAAATAGATTTTGTATGTTTGAATTTGCTTTGGGAAATGATAATTAATGTCACACCATACATATTAGGGCATGATTTGCTGTTATGGCCTTTCTTCGGTATCAGCAGCCTATTGTGCAATAACTTAGAGATACGGGATGTGTTTTTTCTGTTTATTACAGATGAGTCAATATCTTCAATTACACATTTACTTTGGAACTAATCTGTAGTGGCCAGCCATGACCTATGAGGACATTTTACCTTAGTGTTCCTGAGAATAGACGTTGTGATAAAATAAAGACATAAAATGCAAGGGTGGGGCCTCATATATACGTTTGCTGATTATTAGTTGAAATACTTTGCTCTAAATCTCCTTATAGTGTCCATAATACAGATGTGTGAGGTTACAGAGTATTATCTGTAGCTATTGGTTATGCCACAAAATGATCTGCATATACCAAGTTAAATAAGGATAATGCCTCATACACACAACCGGTTTTCCCGTCGGGAAAACTGCCATGACAGCTTTTGGCCGGGAAAACCGACAGTGTGTATGCTTCATCACAGTTTTCCAGACGAGAAAACTGTGGGAAAAAAACAAGAGAACATGTATTATTTTTTCCCGCTGGGAAACCGGTCGAGGGGAAAAAAACGTGCATGCTCAGAATCAAGTTCTGGTAAAACTAGTGTTCGAAATGGAGATAGCATATTCGTCACGCTGTAACGGACTGAAAAGCACAAAAACTGAATTGGGGGAATCGTCTCTCACCAAACTTTTACTAACACGAGGATCAGCAAAAGTAGCCCAAAGGGTGGCGCCGTTTGAATGGAACGTCCTATTTATAGTCCCGTCATACGTGTTGTACATCACCGCGCTTTGGAAGGGCGGTATTTGGCCTGAACATGTGTATGCAAGGCAGGCTTGAGAGGAATCCCGTTGGGAAAAACTTTGTTTTTTTTCCTACCAAGGACGTGTGTACGAGGCATCAGAATAAATAGTAAAAATATATTCTCAACTCCTCTCTTGAATTAGCAATCAGCACATTTTTTACTTAGGAAAAAAGATTGTAGGGAGCCAGGATTTTTAATGGTGTTGTACCTCCTATTGGAATGATTCACCAAAACACTTGTATCCTTAAAAATCACATATTTTTATTTCAAATTAATTCAGTTTATTATAAATGTATTATTAAATTGGGACAATTATCTGGAGGGACACAGGTCGCTGTGAAGCATTGATGCATTGGCACCTAAAGGCCCTCTATTCTTAGGCCCCTTTCACACTACCGCAAGATTTGCGGCTGCAATTTTGCCGCGATTTCAGGGATTGCCTGTGTAAGCCCCCTTTCACACTTGTGCGATTTTACCGCGATTTTGCGGCCATGATTTTACCACGATTTCAATGAATGCCTGTGTAAGTGGCATCAAAATCGGACCAAAGTAGTGCAAGGACTACTTTGAAGTAGGCACAACTTAAAGTCGTGCCAGTATGAATGGTAGTCATTGAAAATAATGGAGAATGACTTGTCATACGATTTTGCAGTCCAAAATCGTGAGACAAGTCGTATAAGTGTGAAAGGGGACTAAGTGGCATCAAAATCAGACCAAAGTAGTGCAGGGACTACTTTGAAGTCAGAACGACTTGAAGTTGTACTAATATGAATGGTTGTCATTGGAAATCATGGGAAACGACTTGTCATGCTACTTTGCCATCACAAATCGTGGGACAAGTCGTATAAGTGTGAAAGAGGCCTAAGTGGTATTATCTGGCTTTGTTTTCCCCGCAGAATTGTATGAGTGCACCATAATAGGTATACATTTGAGGCTCCTGCACTGGCAGGGATTGGTGCTATCTCTTCCCCCTACTTTCTGGGTGCTGTTGGGGGCCCCCTTTGTGGAAGGTTCTGTTTTGCCCAAAGATCCACTACTTTTTATCTTGCACCCTTTGCTTTTGTGGCCACACTGGGAGAGACTAATATTGCTTGTTGAATGATCCCTAAGGGATGAATATTGTCTACTGCGCTAGCTATTACTTCAACCATATTAGGATGTACCCTTTGAGCCCCTGAGAAGGCTCACTAGAGTGAAACACGTATTTTTCATGACATATTTGGGTTATTTTTGTCCAATACATTGTATATGGGAAAAAATGGGGAGGGGGCCTCTATTGGGGTTGCAATAGTGAATATGGTGTGCGGAACTTTTTAATGTTTAAACAATATCTTTTGTGGCAGGAAGTCAGGTAAATCTGTGGGTGTTGTCACTGATGGGACATACATTTCTGCCTTGTTTAGACGATACACAGATGATTATCGGGCGTCGGCTACAAACGTAGCCAGAGAAAGGCTAAAGGCCGTTGAAAAACTTCAGCTGTTCAGAATGAGGCAATTAAGGCCTCTATAAGTAGCCCAGAGGATTACCACTAATTTGCTGCATCATTCCTAAGGCTTTGTGAGTAGGAGAGCAGCGTACTGAAAGTCTCCTGAGGAGGTGACGAGACCATTGATTTTTCTGTGTGATTAAAAATCAAAAGACTAT
The DNA here is from genome assembly GCF_905171775.1 of Rana temporaria. Lineage (NCBI taxonomy): Eukaryota > Metazoa > Chordata > Amphibia > Anura > Ranidae > Rana > Rana temporaria. The sequence continues at coordinate 391,939,723 of NC_053492.1, forward strand.
TGTGTTGTGCTGTATGACCAGCACTGTCTACCCAGCAGTAGGCTGTGTTAGACTTCATAGATAGGTTCCTGTGTGGAAGGTAGATGCCCAGAGTGACTAGGGTTTATTTTATGTTTGATTTTGTTTATGCTGTTTGGATGCTTGCAATTGTTTTCCAGCAAGATGGAAAAATAAACAAAAAACTTTGTTTTCAACCGTCTTCGACTGCCAGTCTGTATAAATTCAGTGTGTGGTGAACCCATCCAAGGGGTCACACACCCCGCTACCGAGCTAACCCCTCACACTTTTTTTAATGAATTTGTAATATAGATACCGTATTTGCCGGTGTATAAGGCGACCGGGCGTATAAGACGACCCCTAATTTTACATTTTTTTTTTATTTTTTGCCTGTACTCACCGTATAAGATGACCCCCCTTCCGAGGCTTCCGACGATTCATATTTCTTCCTTCTGGAGCCATATTCTTCTTCATTCTTGCTGGAGCTGTAACCATATTCTTCTTCCTTCTTGCTGGAGCCAATCAAGGCGAGCAATGTATTCTATTAATGAATACAAAGCCTGCTTGGATTGGCAGAGGCTGTAACATCATCAGCCCATGCCTCTCTGACTCTCAAAGCCAATCCGAGCAGGCTACTGTATGTAGCCTGCTCGGATTGGCAGAGGTTGTTACTCCAATCCGAGCAGGCTCTGTATTCATTTGAATACATCGCTCACCAGGATTGGCTAAGCGGTATATACTGTATGTAGCCGAAGCTACATACAGTATTACCACACATCCAGCAGGCATCCAAGCAGCTGACCCAGCGTATAAGATGACCCCTGCTTTTTGGCCATTTTTTTTTTTAAGTGTAAAGGGTAGTCTTATACGCCAGCAAATACAGTATATTTTTTAAAATCCAATAAACAGAATAATAATAATTAAAAAAAAGAATACAAGTGTTTTGGTGAATCATTATAATATAGAAGGTTCAACACCATTAAAAATCCCGGCTTCTTACAAGCTTTTTTTCTAGAATTTTTTAGGATGCAAATTTTGGAGGATGCTAATAACTAAACAATTTTTTACTGAAACATTGTTTACTTACCTGAAAATTTGAATGCAGATTTGTCCAAAAGTGTATATGGCAAATTGCACAATTTCAGAATCCAAGCAATTGTGCTTCATTAACAATATACCAATTGCTTACTCTCCAAGTTGCTTGATTTTTAATACGAGTTTGTCATTAAAGTACAGTTGTGTTCAAAATTATTCAACCCCCCAATGCTGTAAAGGGTTTTAGGGAATTTAGTGTACATTTGCAATTGTATTCAGAATGAAATCCTACAAGGACTTCTTAAAGAACCATATGCACCTAAAATGACAGCAATTGGTTTTGTAATACAGTAGTAAATGTTTATTTTGTGAATTCTTCATTTACACAATTATTCAACCCCTTAAAGACTACCACTCTGAAGAACAGAGGTTCATTGAAGTGTTTTCAATCAGGTATTGAAAACACCTGTGGATGTCAGGGAGCAGCAATAAAGCCTAATAAGCACCAATCAGGCAGCTTTAAAATGACTGTGATACTCAGCTCCTTCTAGACATTTACTGGTGTGGTTACAAACATGGTGAAGTCAAGAGAATGTTCCGGGAAGACAAGAGAAGAGGTGATTACTCTTCACAGGAAGGGCAATGGCTATAAGAAGATTGCAAAGATGTTAAACATACCAAGAGACACCATAGGAAGCATCATTCGCAAATTCAAGCCAAAGGGCACTGTTGAAACGCTACCTGGTCGTGGCAGAAAGAAGATGCTGACTTCGACTGCTGAGCACTACCTGAAGCGAAGACTGGAATAAAGTCCCCTTGTGACTGCTGAGGAACTGACAAAAGATTTGTCAGATGTGGGTACTGAAGTTTCTGCTCAGACAATACGGCGCACACTGCGTAGTGAAGGCCTCCATGCCAGAACTCCCAGGCGCACCCCCTTGCTGTCTCCAAAGAATAAGAAGAGTCGACTGCAGTATGCAAAAATCATGTGGACAAACCACAGAAGTTTTGGGATTGTGTTCTGTGGACTGATGAAACAAAATTAGAAGTGTTTGGGCCCATGGATCAATGCTATGTTTGGAGGAGGAAGAACAAGGCCTATGATGAAAAGAACACCTTGCCTACTGTGAAGCATGGCGGGGGGTCAATCATGCTTTGGGGCTGTTTTGCTTCTGCAGGTACAGGGAAGCTTCAGCGTGTGCAAGGTACCATGAATTCTCTTCAGTACCAGGAGATAGTGGATAACAATGTGATGCAGTCTGTCACAAACCTGAGGCTTGGGAGACGTTGGACCTTTCAACAGGACAATGATCCAAAGCATACCTCCAAGTCCACTAGAGCATGGTTGCAGATTAAAGGCTGGAACATTTTGGAGTGGCCATCGCAGTCAGCAGACTTAAATCCGATTGAGAACCTCTGGTGGGACTTAAAGAAAGCAGTTGAAGTGCGCAAGCCTAAGAATGTAACTGAACTGGAGGCTTTTGCCCATGACGAATGGGCGAAGATACCCGTAGATCGCTGCAAGACACTTGTGTCAAGCTATGCTTCAAGTTTAAAATCTGTTATAACTGTAAAAGGATGTTGTACTAAGTACTAAGATTGAATGTCAATTGGGGGTTGAATAAAACTGATAATGATGTGAGCACAGAAAAGACATTTGTGGTTATTTCATTATAAATGTTATGTTATATTTGTCTGACCTACACGTGCCTCTTTGATTTAATTGTAAGCAGGATGACAGGATGATCAAAATCAATGTCAAACTGGGCAAAACAATCAATTTCAGTGGGGGTTGAATAATTTTGAATACAACTGTATATATAAACCCCAAAACGTATAGTATACTGCAGATTACCAGCTAAAATGTGGTAGCTGCATTTGTTTCCTTTTTTCAGGCTAAGAACATTTTTAGTAAGCACAGTAAATACCTGTTGATCCTGATACAAATGTCATGTCCCTATCACCTCCTGTGAGCTGGAAAGACAGCAAAACCGAAGTCTTTTGAAAACTACTAATCCTATCAATCCACTGTGTAATGGAGATAAACAAGGGCAGACTTATCTGAAGTCCAGTCTGTGTGACAACCATGGCTCCTTCTATAGATACCATGGAGAATGGAGTGTATCCACCCAGGTACAGGAAATATGTTATTTGCACCAATAACAGGGTTGAAAAAAGACTACAAAAATAATGCAGGTGCCATATCTAAATATGGGTAACCTGCAGTATATACTATTTTTGATTAACTTGTGTACAACCAGTCATATGTCTACATGCGATTATTCCCAGAGGTTATAGCCACTAGCAATAATGACCAGCAGGGATGGCTCTACAGGAGGAATTCCCGCAACAACACTGACTGTGTTAATGGGGGAATCAAGCAAATTTCTTTCCTGCAACCCATGGTTGCATCATCTATGGCCTGCCTAAGAGCTGATAAACTGCAATACTTGGCATTTTAGTTTTTTGGTTTATATAGATTTTTTTGACTATTGTCTTTGAATATCTTTATTATATATATATTGTTCTAAATGAAAACCGGGTCACCTACTTTTATCACTTTGTTGGCTAAAAGGGTAAAGAAAAACTGGTCTGTGGTTTGTGAAGTAATTGTAAATAAGGTGACAGATTTGAGAAGACTATAACCTTTCTAATGTTAACACCTACCGGTCTTCTCAAAGCTGTTTCAAAGATTGGAGCAGCTAGTTATCGATCATAGAGGTCTTCTAATGTACTGGAAAACTTGTGCAGCTAGGAACTGATTGTTTCCTCTTTATTAAGAAATAAAAAGATAGCATTGCACTATTGACCAAGCTTGTGAGAAGATCTTAGCAGGTCCTGGTGGTACAGCTGTCTGAGCAACTATGAGCAGATCAATCGCCACCTATCATTCTCAATAAGAAAGCTGTCTATATATAGCTAACTCTATAGAAAAAAAGAGGGTGGTTGTACCAATTAGCCAACCACTAAAAGTTATTTTTTTCCTGCAACAGTACTGAAGCTGACCATACAGTACATATGGAAACTTGATTTTTTGCAAATAAATTGCCAAGCTTCAAGATGATCCCATGTACAGTGGGTACAGAAAAGACTCACCCCCTTTAAAATCACATTTTGTTTCTTGTTGTTGCTTATCCAGCTGTATTCACTGAGTGTAACTTATAACATTCCAGTGAAAGATATAGCACCAACATGAATCACTGAGTTGCAAAAAGCATCACCCCCTTGTATCAGTATTTCGTTGACCCACCTTTTGCTTTTATTGCAGCCTTTAGTCTGATGGAATATGTGTCTACTAACTTTGCACATCTAGACTTTGCAATATTTGCCCACTCTTCTTTGCAGAACTGCTCAAGTTCAGTTAAATTTGATGGTGACCATTTGTGGACTGCAGTCTTCAAGTCATTCCACAGATTTCAATGAGGTTTAAGTGTGGGCTCTGACTAGGCCATGCAAGAACATTCACCTTTTCCTCCTTCAACCACTGTGTGGTAATTTTTGCTGTGTGCTTTGGGTCATTGTCATGTTGGAAGGTAAACCTTCTCCCCATTGACAACTTTCTCGCAGAGGGCAGCAGATTTTCCTCACAAATATTTTAGTCTCATCTGACCATAACGTCGTTTTCCATGTGGCCTTCAGAATCTTCAAGGTGTGTTTTGGCAAAGCATGTGGCTTTTCTTGAATAATGGCTTTTTTCTTGCAACTCTCCCATACAAAACACATTTGTGGAGAATTTGTGATATTGTTGTTACATGCACACAATGACCACTCTTTGTCATAAATTCCTGCAAATGCTTCAGAGCTGCTATAGGCCTCTTCTTAGCCTCTCTGACCAGTTTCCTCCTGGCTCTTTCATCCAGTTTGGAGCGAAGTCCTGATCCAGGGAGGGTCTGTGTTGTACCAAATACCTTCCAATTCTAAATAATAGACTTCACTGTGCTTCTAGGCCTCAGCATCTCCTGACTTGTGCCTGTCTACAACTTTATCCGGGGAATCTTTTGACAGTGTCTTGCCACCCATAGTTGATTGTTTACTTCAGTCGCACTACCAGAGACTGAAATGCTTCAGAAGAGCTTTTTCCATGCCAAGCTAATCAAAATGACCACAAGAGATCACAGTTCAAAGTTCAGGCTGCAATGCATCAAAATGTGAATATTTTAAAGGGGAGTGATAGTTTTCTATACCCACTGTATATATGTTAGAAATCCATGCCTTGGGTAAGCTCCCACTGCTGTCTATGAAACAAACAGTGCATTGCTGAATCATTTATACTATAGCAGCACACATTACAGCAAATAAAGAGACTTTTTTATCCTCTGGATTACCTTCAGCAAAGAGATCAGCCTTCTAAAATTCATGACCGTGATCATACGTACTTCATACATGCTGAGACTATTTTAGCATATTGCTGTACTTTTGAACAAACTTATCATACGTAGGAACTACTGTATACATAGTCTAACATTTCCAGGCAAAATGTTATACCATAAGTGTGCATATGTATGTGAAAGGCTTTTGATGTTGTAAGGAATGGGTAGAGACATACAAAAGTTCAATACCTGCTAATCAAGTCACCTCCAAATTTGCACACAGACATTTGCTAAGGTGACGATCCTCCAAAGTTTCCTACTGAAACCTTCACTGCCCCATAGGGATCTTGTTGATCACTGAAATGAATACATGTAGCACAAGGGAAAGGCCAGCTCCCCCTCATGGCTGAGACACATGCCACCATTTTTCGGGCATCCAGGGTCCGCCAGTTTGTGGATGGCCAGTGGCCAAGTAACACAACACCTTTCTCTCACTTTACACTTACAGTATTCACATAACCAGGTGTCTATTCCAGGGGATAGAACAACTTTCCATCTCAAAAACCTGCACATTCTAATTGGATGTTTCACATTGTTTCCTTGTATACTTACTGAAACTACTGAAACTTTGGGGCCCTTGGCATCCATAGTACAGCCCCTCATGCTTTCAGGCCAGGAGTGGCACTATCAACAGTCTAATTTCGCACAGAGTATGGAAAATTATATTGGTAAGGATGGGGCAGACACCGACTTCGCTATCCCTCTGAAGCAGACGTCCCAAGGGTGCACATATCCTTAACACTGTACAGCACATTCACTTTTAATTCCATCTCACCCAGATATCGAATGTCCAATTTGGTTATCTTTTAATAAACATTTACTTGCATAGTTGATTATTTACATGGTTTAAAAACTTGGCATCAGTAAGTTTGCAATTTCCCATGATTTAGGCTTAAGTGTCGACCAGCAGATAGTTTATTTTAGTTGCTCTCCAGCTAAGTGGTAATATAGTCTCTGGTCCCAGTACTCAGGGTTTTTCTTCATTCCTTATGCCAAGAGTGAGGGGAGTTTGAGTCCCATAATGGTGGGGACACCCACATGGGGAAAAATCTCCACACTTCTCTCCTCCTCCACCATAACCTCCTTCCCCTATATAACCTAAATCAGATGAGTGGGGCCACCAGCACAAACTGGTTGAAAATATAGTGGGAGGTTACATAAATGGGACTAATACCCCACTACACACAGAAGCATAGTGCTTGAGCTGTAACTTATCACTCTAAATTGTAAAACTTCAACAATTTATTTAAAGTGCACCTATACTAGTGAAAAAAAAAGTTGTTGAGATGGGGCGAATAAGACAAACATAAAGCTTTAGGGTGTTTTGAATACGTGTTACCTGTACAATTAACCACTTCAGCCCCGGACCATTTTGCTGGTCAATGACCAAGCCACTTTTTGCGATTTGGCACTGCGTCGCTTTAACTGACAATTGCGCGGTCGTGCGACGTTGCTCCCTAACAAAAATGGCGTTCTTTTTTCCAACAAATAGAGCTTTCTTTTGGTGGTTTTTATTTTTTGCGCTATAAACAAAAATATAGCGACAATTTTGAAAAAAATAAATAATATTTTTTACTTTTTGCTGTAATAAATATCTCCCAAAAATATATATAAAAAAAAAAATTTCCTCAGTTTAGGCTGATACGTATTGTTCTACATATTTTTCATAAAAAAAAAACGCAAATACGCGATATACAAAATAGGGGATAGTTTTATGGCATTTTTATTAATATTTTTATTTTACTAGTAAAGGCGGCGATCAGCGATTTTTATCGGTACTGCGACCTTATGGCGGACACTTCGGACACTTTTGACACATTTTTGGGACCATTTGCATTTTTATAGCGATCAGTGCTATAAAAATGCATTGATTACTGTAAAAATGTCACTGGCAGGGAAGGAGTTAACACTAGGGGGCAAGGAAGGGGTTAATTATGTTCCCTAGGTGTGTTCTAACTGAAGGGGGGGTGGGACTGACATGGGGAAATGACAGATCGCTGTTCATACATTGTATGAACAGACGATCAGTCATTTCTCCCCCTGACAGGATCGGGAGCTGTGTGTTTACACACACAGCTCCCGGTTCTCGCCCTGTAATGAGTGTTCTCGGGTGCCCAGCGGTGATCGCACCTGCCGGGCACGCGCATTGGCACCAGGGGCGAGCAGGGGGAGCGTGCGCGCCGCCGGAGGCTGAAATGCGAAAAGACTGTCGAAGAGCACCCAAACCTCGACTCCACTGCTGCCACCCACTGCCCTGGGGTAGGAACTACACCCCAGTAACAATAGACAGCCCACAGCACAGCCAAGCTGAGATAGAGACTAGTTTTGAACATAATAATTGGATCAGAGTCAGTTAACACTCTGATCCCCCTCTAATTTACCTAGCACAGCTACTTTTTTAAGTAACCAGGCGCTACACGTGTCTCCGCTCTAAACTCACCCAGAGCCAATACAATGTCACATGACCTAAAATAAGTGAAGGGTAGAGTTTGCGCCTCCAATATAGGAAACATAGCCTCATCCTGTGGTGACACAGGGTTCCAAGCATCAACACATGCATAAATATAAGACAGGCTCAAACACTGTATATAGTACAAATCACACACTAAATATGACAATATATAAACAATAAAAACTACACATTTAATACTAAAACTATTATTATTAAAAATAAATTTACCTTCTCCTGGTAGGCTGAAGTCCGTCCCATACTGCAGGCTATGTTTACTTCTCCCTCTACTGTCCACTCTAGCTGCTGGCACCCCCTGTTGTAAAGTCAAGGCACGCTGGGGAAGGGGGCGGGTGCAGTGTCATTCCCATTGGCTAAGGAGGCAGCAGAGACACAGAGCAACTGTAGCCTCTGGCTTTTTACAGACACTGCATTGTTTCACCCTGGTGATTAGTGTTGCTCACGAATATTCGCATTGCGAATATTCGGCTCGAATATAGCATATTCGAGAAATCGCGCTATATTTCGAATTTCGCGGTGAATATTCGCAATTCCGAATATTCGCATTTTTTCAATTTGATTTTTAAAACAGATCACATCCTATCGACGTCTAAAAGCATTGCTGGTATGATTAGAGACCCTGGGCAGAGTAGCTAAGCTGAGGCGATCCTTTTATGTTGCCAAATTGAAAAAAAAAATATTGCGATTTTTCGCTATTGCGAATGCGAAAATAATTGCGAATTTTCGATAACTGTGGTAGGAGAACTCTGATTGTCTCTGATGCAAAAGGGGGGGGCTTTGTGTATGTGTATGTTATGAATATTTGTATGTTTGATATTATTATTTTTTGTAAGAAGGAAAAAATTGCGCATACCTTAAAAAAGGGGAGAATACAGCAGCAACTCAAAAATGTTATACAACATAAATTAATACAAGACAGAAAATGGAGTCGCTCTACAAGAATAAAAAATATGTCTAGTGACAAGACATGTGGGCAAATTATAAAATAAGCAAGCGCAAATAACTTGTGAAATACACAGTGAAACAAATATATAAAGAAATATAGTCCCAATAATAGAAAAATAATCTTTCATAAAAATGTCTTTGATATGTGAAGTGAAAAAAAGTCCAAAGCATGCAGCATGAACGTGTTCAATCTTTAAGGTGTTTGATTGACAAACGGCTGTGACAGATGGATAGAGTAAAGAATCACCACCAATGCAAAACACTTTTTATTTTCTATTGTAAAATATCAAGAATATTCTGAGCCAATCAGAGTGCTCCTTCTGCATTTGCCGAATATTCGCAATTATTTTGTATTGTAAAATATCAAGAATATTCTGAGCCAATCAGAGTGCTCCTTCTGCATTTGCCGAATATTCGCAATTATTTTGTATTGTAAAATATCAAGAATATTCTGAGCCAATCAGAGTGCTCCTTCTGCATTTGCCGAATATTCGCAATTATTTTGTATTGTAAAATATCAAGAATATTCTGAGCCAATCAGAGTGCTCCTTCTGCATTTGCCGAATATTCGCAATTATTTTGTATTGTAAAATATCAAGAATATTCTGAGCCAATCAGAGTGCTCCTTCTGCATTTGCCGAATATTCGCAATTATTTTGTATTGTAAAATATCAAGAATATTCTGAGCCAATCAGAGTGCTCCTTCTGCATTTGCCGAATATTCGCAATTATTTTGTATTGTAAAATATCAAGAATATTCTGAGCCAATCAGAGTGCTCCTTCCGCATTTGCCGAATATTCGCAATTATTTTGTATTGTAAAATATCACGAATATTCTGAGCCAATCAGAGTGCTCCTACAGCATTTGTCGAAATTGCGCAATAAATATCGCATTCGCATGTTGCGATATTTCGATAAAATATCACGAATATTCTGAGCCAATCAGAGCGCTCCTCCAGCATTTCTCGAAATTGCGCAATAAATATCGCATTCGCATGTTGCGATATTTCGATAAAATATCACGAATATTCTGAGCCAATCAGAGTGCTCCTACCGCAGTTATCAAAAAAATCGCAATTATTTTCGCATTCGCAATAGCGAAAAATCGCAATAATTTCATTTCGATAAAATATCACGAATATTCGAATTTAGCGAATATATCTCGAATATTCGAATATATATTCGAGATATATCGCGAAATCGAATATGGCATATTCTGCTCAACACTACTGGTGATTAGGGCATACCCGTAACACCCCATGCGCATGCCTCTGCGTGTACATCTATTGGACTAAATAGTGAGGTTGGGCTAACAAGTAAGATGTGAACCAAGGACTGGAAACTTTATCTCACCAAAACTTTACAAATCCTTCAGACCCCAGGACCCAGGTCAGAACGTATTAGGGCTAGATTATTAAGGCTTATTGTAGGCTAGCTGGTAAGTGTGCTGGTACATTTTTGTTTGTGAAGAACCTATTAATGTCTGAACAAAGAAAAAGTTGATTTTCTCCTGAACAGCCACAACTCCTGGAACTCCACACGATGTGTGGGTGAGAATCTTGACAGCCCATGCTTTACAATGTATACATATATATATTTATAAATATATATATATATATATATATATATATATATATATATATATATATATATATATATATAACCTCTTCAGTCTATTATGAATGTTGCTGCTAGACTAATACTCTTTACTAACCGATCCATGACTGCTACTTTACCAATCTCTTCACTGGCTTCCCCTACCCCACCGTACAAAATTCTAAATACTAACCACAACATACAAGGCCATCTACAACATCACACCCAACTTCATCTGCAGATATCACCCAAGTTATTCTTGCTGCTCCTCCCAATACTTCCTGCTCTCTAGCCCCCTTGTTACCTCCTCCCGTGCTTCTCCAGAGCCTCTCCCACCCTGTGGAACTCCCTGCTCCAGCATGTCGGGTCAGCCCCTACCCATGTCACCTTTAGGCAATCCCTGAAAACTCACGTATTCAGGGAAGCCTGCCCCACCTCTAAGAACTGTACCCGAGTCACCCCCATCAGATTATCCCCTGCAGCTATTTTCATTTTGTACACCCCCCCTTTTAAATTGTAAGCTCCTCGTGCAGGGCCCTCCTATTCCTTTTGTATTGAACTGTAATTGCACTGTCTTACCTCTACATTGTAAAGCGCTGCATAAATTGTTGGCGCTATACAAATCCTGTATTATAATAATAATATATATAAACAATATCTCTCTCTCTCTCTCTCTCTAACACACACACACACACACACACACACACTCACTTATATATAAAAAAATATAATAGGTACACAAATATATATGCACAAGTGTGAAAAATGTCAGTGACTTTCCAAGATTTTAGTATATCTAGTTCAAATCTTTCATTACTGATCAATAGAATCATAACACACATTGATGTAATCACATCATGCTGTAGAAAGATGGTTGTAGCTAAAATGCACAATTTGGAAAAATAAGTAGAAATAGGATGCATCCAACCTCCCTCTTCAACAGGCTGCATACAGCCGGTAGCCCTCCTCCTCAGCCTTCTTCAACTTTAAAAACCATCCGTTGTAGCTGCTCTGCTCAATTGCCAGCATACCTTAAGCACTCTTGAGACCCTTGCTATAGATAATCATCTGCCACTCATGAGAAGAGGCAAATCTCTGCCTTGGTACCAAGGAGACAGGATGTGGCAGGGCACTGGGGTGCCAGCCTAGACCAATTCCAACAGCCGCAGCAGCGACGTACAGTTACATGAGTCCTTTTTTTTTTCCTTTCGCTTAGTGTCTTCTCAATAGGGATTCTGTCAGTGCTGTTTTTCCAGAGTAGATGCCTCTCAGAATTGAATTCCACATCAAACACTATGTTATAAAGAGAAAATTACTTTAATTTGTATAAAAGTGAAATAAAAAGGTTTTTGAGGAGGGGATAGTGCTTTTTATCCCAGAGAGAAAAGCAGGTTTTAGATGAATTATTATAGAAAGGATAGGTGGCAAACCAGAAGCATTGCAGCTTTTACACAGCTATTTCCTTTGTCATGTGACAGCATTTTAGATGTTTAATGGCGTTTCATTATGTATACAGTACACATTGGAGTGAACAGCTGCATAGGAAAGTTCTTAAGATTTAGGTAATGATAGTGAGGAGTAGATTCTCAGTAGGCATGGACAAGGCTCTAATCATAGTCATTGAATGAAAAGGAAATATCAACACACTATATATGCTATTGAAAACAATTAAAAAAGAAAAAGGTTTAATAAATATATACACTAGTGCAACTAGTGTTGGGCGAACCGTTCGACCGAGCATAAGTTTGGCCCAAACATCGCCCATTCGCCCGTTCAGCGAACACCTGAATTTGCGAGGCGGGCTATTTGCTTGCCAAGCACCCCACGATGCACTGCACAGTAAACTCTAGGGCCTCAATTGGATGAAGCAATCAGGGCACAGAGCACTGTCAGAGCCCTGATTGTAAAACGTCACAAAGACTTTGCCCAATCATGGCATAGTGCTCATAGTCCCATCCCACACTATAAAAGGTTCCTTCCCACAGGAACCTTTTGCAGTGTGTTATTGGAGTGGAGATAGATAGAGCAGGACTCAGTTAGCTACTAGCTAGTTAGTGTGTTATTGTGACTCTGAGTGTAGAGTGTCAGTGTAGTATGAGTATAGTGTAAGTATAGTGTAGTGCCAGTATAATATGAGTGTAGAGTGTCAGTGTAGTGTTAATGCAGTGTAGTGTCACTGTAGTGTGTCAGTTTAGTGTAAGTATACTGTGTCAGTGTAGTGTGAGTATAGTGTGTCAGTGCAGTGTGAGTATAGTGTGTCAGTGCAGTGTGAGTATAATGTAGTGTTAGTGTAGTGTGAGTATAGTACAGGTGTAGTGTGTGTAGTGTAACAACATTACATTTAGTGCTGTATACTGTGCTGTATACCCCCCCCTTTTTTTTTGTTCCTTGCCTGCCCCCTTTTTTTTAATTTGTCAGTCACAGTTTTTCTTACTGCTACGCTGGTGTTCCCCACTTTTTATTTATTTTGTGCATCCAATCAGCAATTTCATAGTATCTTTTAAATTTAAATAATACAACCCCCATCATGTCTCGAAGACCAACAAGGAGAGGCAGATGTTCCCATGCCACTATGAGTGGGCCAGCAGCATCTGTGTCCATAGGCAAAGGTGGATGTGAACTGGGTTACCAAACCATCCTCATCCTCTTCATCCTTTATCACCCAAGCGCATACTAATTTGCAGTCCACTGCAGCTGCCAGAGGAGCCTATTCTGCCTCCTTGTCCACAGCTAATCCTGCCATAGCCCCACCATCATGCATGGAGGAGTCAGCTGAATTATTTGAACATTTGCTTCTTGACGATGCACAGGCATTACTTGATTCTGAAGTTGGTTCTGAGGTTGAGAAAGGAGGTAACATGAGGCTACAGAGAGGGGAGAACACTGATAAACAACAAATTGGCAGTCATACTCCCCAAGCTGACTATATTGCCAAGTTGCCTCCAGTGATGATGAGGATGATGATGATGAGGTCACTCGACTTGGGTGCCTGATAGAGAAGAAGAGGAAAGAGGGGGAGGCACAACCCCAACAAAAATAGTGTCTAAATTCCAGCTTGTTTAAATTGCTGGCCTTTGTGTCTGGTGGATTCTGCCCCTTCTGAGAATTTTCAGAACGTGCTGTACCACAATGGCAGGTTCCCAGTCGCTATTTCTTTGGACATAATGCCATTCCAGGTCTGTACCATTACATGGAAGCAATGTTTTGGCATCGTTGGGCAAGGCAGTCAGCAGCAAGGTTCACATTACTGCTGACACGTGGTCCAGCAAGCATTATCAGGGACGCTATATTTCATTCACAGCACACTGGTTAACTCTGCTTGCAACTAGGGAGGACACAGGACGGGGCTCAGTGCTGGAGCTTGTTTTTCTGCCACCTCTCCATACAGCTGGTGGGGATGATGCAAGATCTGTCAGCTCCAACCCCTCCTCCTCCTCCTCAATGCCCTCATCTGCTGAATTGTCCTATGAACCAAAAGTACCCCTTAAACGTTCAAGGGACTATTTACCAAGTCAGGCTAAAATATGCCATGCAGTGCTTCAGCTGGTCTGTCTAGGGGACAGGAGGCACACTGGAGCAGAGATTCTCTCAGCTCTGCAGGGGCAGGCCCAGAGGTGGTTAACGCCATGGCAGCTTGAGCCAGGAATAGTGGTGTGTGATAATGGAACTAACTTCCTGTCCGCCCTTAGACAAGGAAAGTTGACCTGTGAACAACTATATATGTCCTCTTTTTGAAGAGGGATATCTCGATAACGGCAGCAGCTGCTGCCACAACCAAGATATCCATCTCTTCAGGCGCCAGTCCTGTAAACGATAATAGTGGTCTCAGCGGTGGATTCGCCGCAAGATCACCGTTATTGGCGGCGGGAGAGGGCCCCCCTCCCGCCGCTCTCTCGTGCCCTCCACCGCTTACCGGAGCCATCGGCAGCGGCGGAGGCGATCGGGTCCTTCTCCCTCTGTGGCATGGATACGAGTGAGGGCAAGATGGCTCCCACCCATCTCCATACCATAGCAGGGCGGAAGTGGCGTCAAAACGTCACTTCCACCCATGAAATCCTGCAGGACGTCAATAGACGTCCAGTCAGGATTTCACAACCACTTCCCGGATGTCAATTGTCCATTGACCGGGCGGGAAGTGGTTAATCAGCAACATCGACATTAGGGGCTTGATAGCTGCTGCTAATCCAGGACTGATTCTCTGATTTTTTTTATATTGTAAAAGATAATGTTACCTGTGTACATGTGTGAGTATGGCACAAGGACAGGCTCAGGGGAGCTCTGCTTTTTTCCCCCACTTATCTTGAGGACACCTTAAAGAGGACTTTATGTAACACCTTTTCAGACTCTGGTAGGTCCCATGCAAAAGGTATTTTTGAGGCTTCTGTTGGTCAAAGGAGGGGCAGTGGTGAAGAGGACCACCCAAGTGATGCATTTAAACAATTTTTTTAGTTCTCAGCACCCAGGGCTGTCAGCTTCAGCATCCAATCGGCAGCATCTGCATCATATGGTGGAAGATTATCTAGGGGCTAAAACAGAGATGGAGAGCTTTCCATTAGGCGATCCACTGGGTTACTGGGTCATGACAATAGATCACTGATTGGATAGATCGATTGGGCTTCTGGACTGCCTGGCATCCAGTGTGCTTTTCAAACTGGCATTCAATGCTGTTGGAGGTTTTGTGACAAATAAAAGAGTGTGTTTGTCCACAGACTCCATTGACTAGCTGACATTTCTCAAAATGAATCAGTCCTGGATTAGCAGCAGCTATCAAGCCCCTGATGTCAATGTTGCTGATTAACCACTTCCCGCCCGGTCAATGGACAATTGACGTCTGGGAAGTGGTTGTGAAATCCTGACTGGACGTCTATTGACGTCCTGCAGAATTTCATGCCGGCGCGCGCCCGTGGGGGCGCGCAGCACGGCGATCGGTGGTGCAGGGTGTCAGTCTGACACCCTGCATCTCCGATTATCTAGGGGCTAAAACAGAGATGGAGAGCTTTCCAGTAGGCGATTCACTGGGTTACTGGGTCATGAGAATAGATCACTGATTGGATAGATCGATTGGGCTTCTGGACTGCCTGGCATCCAGTGTGCTTTCCAAACTGGCATTCAATGCTGTTGGAGGTTTTGTGACAAATAAAGAGTGTGTTTGTCCACAGACTCCATTGACTAGCTGACATTTCTCAAAATGAATCAGTCCTGGATTAGCAGCAGCTATCAAGCCCCTGATGTCGATGTTGCTGATTAACCACTTCCCGCCCGGTCAATGGACAATTGACGTCCGGGAAGTGGTTGTGAAATCCTGACTGGACGTCTATTGACGTCCTGCAGGATTTCATGCCGGCGTGCGCCCGTGGGGGCGCGCAGCACGGCGATAGGTGATGCAGGGTGTCAGTCTGACACCCTGCATCTCCAATCTCGGTAAAGAGCCTCCGGCGGAGGCTATTTACCACATTATCAGCCGTGTTCAATCACGGCTGATCACGATGTAAACAGGAAGAGCCGTTGATGGCTCTTCCTCACTCGCGTCTGACAGACGCGAGTAGAGGAGAGCCGATCGGTGGCTCTCCTGACAAGGGGGGGTTTGCGCTGATTGTTTATCAGCGCAGCCAACCTTTGGATGCCCACACTGGACCACCAGGGAAGCCCACACTGGACCACCAGGGAAGGGCAGAAAAAAAAGGGCAATAAATAAAAATAAAATAAAAAAAAGTGCAGTAAAAAAATAAAAAAAGGGCAGTAAAAAAAAAAGAATAGATGCCAATCAATGCCCACAAATGGGCACTAACTGGCAAAATGGACCCCTCAGTGTCCATCAGTGCCACCCCTCAGTGTCCATCAGTGCCACCTCACAGTGTCCATCAGTGCCACCCCTCAGTGCCCATCCATGCCCAGTGCCCACCTATCAGTGCCCATCTGTGCCACCCATAAGTACCTATCAATGCCAACCATAAGTGCCGCCCATGAGTGCCCATCTGTGCCGCCTATGAGTGCCCAGTGCCGCCTATGAGTGCCCATCAGTGCCGCCTATGAGTGCCCATCAGTGCCACCTATGAGTGCCCATCAGTGCCGCCTATGAGTGCCCATCAGTGCTGCATACCAGCACTGCCTATCAGTGCCCATCAGTGCCGCCTATCAATGTCCAACAGTGCCGTCTCACCGGTGCCCATCAGTGCCGCCTCACCGGTGCCCATCAGTGCCACCTCATCGGTGCCCATCAGTGCCACCTCATCGGTGCCCGTAACCGAAGTAGAAAACGTACTTATTTACCAAGAAAATTAACAGAAAAAAAAGAAAAAATATTTTTTTTCCAAAATTTGCGGTCCTTTTTTAGTTGTTGTGCAAAAAATAAAAATCACAGAGGTGATCAAATACCACCAAAAGAAAGCTCTATTTGTGGGAACAAAATGATAAAAAAATTGTTTGGGTACAATGTAGCATGACCGCGCAATTGTCATTCAAAGTGCGACAGCCCTGAAAGCTGAAAATTGGCTTGGGCAGGAAGGTGCGTAAGTGCCTGGTATGGAAGTGGTTAAATGTGTTTGGGATCTGGAATCTCTGCAAGACTGTTTAGGCTCCCTAGATTTGTGGGTGATTATTTTATCTTGAAGTCATTTTTTGGAATAGGTTCCTTGGGCACAATTAACATCCAAGGACCAATTTTTCTGCACCTGTTTGACAGGTGCACATCATTTAAATTTTTTTTAAAAAAAAGAGCAACAATTTTGTTGCTATAATACAATTCCAAATACACCTACATGGGGATGCTGGCTCCACTTTCAAGATTCCTTGACCAATAAAGCTTCCCATACAACATCCAACAAATCACAAGTTATCCATTTAACAACCACCAACAACAACAAAAAATCTTCATCAGTTTAGACCAATATGTATTCTGCTACATATTTTGATAAAAAATCCCAATAAGTGTATATTATTATTATTATACAGGATTTATATAGCACCAACAGTTTGCACAGCACTTTACAACATCGGGGAAGACAGTACAATTACAATACAATTCAATACAGAAGGAATCAGAGGGCCCTGCTCGTTAGAGCTTACAATCTAGAAATATATTAATTGGTTTGTGCAAAAGATATATAGGTAGATTCAGGTAGATGTGCCTACACTTACGGCAGCGTAGCTTAGCGTGTTTAGGCTACCCTGCCGTAAGTTAGCTAGGCAAGTACATGATTCACAATGTACTTGCCTGCTAAGTTACGGCGGCGTAGCCTAAAGCGGGTGGGCGTAAGGGCGCCGAATTCAAATGTGTGTAAGGGGGGGGGCGTGTTTTATATATTCCCAGTGTGCATTGCGGCTAAGTACGCTGCACGGGCCTATTGATTTCAACGTGGACGTAAACGACGTAAATCGCTATTCGCGGACGACTTACGCAAACAACGTAAAAATTTCAAATCTCGAAGCGGGAACGGCGGCCATACTTTAACATTGCTATTCCATCTAATAGATGGAATATCTTTAGGCCTGATAATGGCTTACGGAAACGGCGTAAATGTACTGCAGCGGCCGGGCGTACGTTCGTGAATCGGCGTATCTACTAATTTACATATTCTACGCCGACCGCAATGGAAGAGCCACCTAGCGGCCATCCGAAATATTGCAACCTAAGATAGGACGGCGCAAGCCGTCGTATCTTAGATATGTTTAAGCGTATCTCTGTTTGAGCATACACTTAAACATAAGTCGGCGTAGATTCTGAGTTAGGTCGGCTTATCTACTGATAAGCCGGCCTAACTCTTACTGAATCTACCTAATAGAGTCTACAAAATAGAGGATAGATTTAGGGACTTTTATTTTTCTATTGTTTTTACTGGTAATGGTGGCGATCTGCGATTTTTAGCGGTACTGCAACATTGCGGCAGACAAATCTGAAACTAGGTGACACTTTTTGGGGACCAGTGACATTATTACAGTTATCAGTGCTAAAAAATGCACTGATCACTGTATAAACAACACTGGCATGGAAGGGGTTAACACTAGGGGCTATCAAAGGGTTAACTGTGTTCCCTCAGTGTGTTCTAACTGTGTGGGGGATGGGCTTACTGGCACAACACAGAGATCACTGTTCCTGATTACTAGCAACAGCCGATCTCAGTGTTGTCACCTGTTAGGATGTGGATCTGCTTTGTTTACATAAGCAGATCCCCGTTCTGCCTCTCTGTACCATGATTGCGGGTGGCCGGCGGACATTGAGTCTGTGGGACTTGCGTGTGCATGTAGACCACAGTATCTCATGCACAAAACGACATACAGGTATGACGTTTCGAGCAGCCAGGTCTCCCTGCCACAGTATATGTGTGGTAGGGGATCCGGAAGTAGTTAATAGAGTTTGTGGTTTGGGTCGGAACTTTTTCCATGTTCAGGAGTTCTGTTGCGAACCGAGCCGGTGGGGTGTTCGGCCCAACTCTATGTGTAACATGCATGAATACAACTGGACCTATTTAGTGACAAAGTGTATGCTAAAGACAGGTGTAGTAACATTCAGAGTTTTACCGCTGTCAATGGACCTTAAAATGTTCCATATACAGGCAGTTTACTGGGTTAAAACACCTTCTGGTCATATTTTGAAATTCCCACATTACCCCAACATTCCTGATATATACCTGTTGTACCATGTGCTTGTTTTAAAAAGTAAATGGGCAGTAAATGAATGGGGCTGATTGATGTCACTGTTTGCTGTTATTTAGAAACCTTGACAGTGGAAAAGGGAAGCTATCATATAAAGTAGTAGGGAAAAAAAATGATTACTACATATGATATTCAGGACCTGCCGAATGGGTTGCAAGTCTGGCATTTGGATTATAGTCCAAACAAACAAAGTTTGGTCAGAACCTGTGTTCAGACTGAACTGGGAGCTCATTCCTAGTCAAGAGCTAAAGTGATTAGAGAGAGATCCACTGCAGAATGAATATTATTATTATTATTATTATACACAATTTGTACAGAGCCAACAGTTTACGCAGCGCTTTACAATGTATAGGGGGGACAGCACAATTACAGTACAGTTCAATACAGAAGGTACAGGAGGGCCCTGCTCGTAGAGCTTACATTCTAAAGGGAGGGGATGGTGGTACAAAAGGTAATAGCGACAGAGCATGATGGTGGGTGTGGAATAGGCTTCCCTGAATAAATGAACTTTTATAGATCTCCTAAAGGTGGACAGGGTAGGGGCTGATCGGACATACTGTGGCAGGGAGTTCCAGAGGATGGGAGAGGCTCTGCAGAAGTCCTGAAGGTGAAATGGGAGGAGGTAACAAGGGAGCTAGAGAGCAGGAGGTCCTGGGAGGAGGAGAGGGGACGATTTGGGCAATATCTGCAAAGGAGGTTGGTTATGTAGCTGGGGGCGATGTTGTGAATGGCCTTGTATATTGTGGTTAGCACTGTGAATTTTACACAGTGGGGTAGGGGAAGCCAGTTAAGGGATTGGCAGAGAGGAGCAGCAGTTACGGATCAGTTAGTGAGGTGTATTAGTCTAGCAGCAGAATTCATATTAGACTGAAGGGGGAATAGCTTGCTTAAGGATAGGCCATTAAGGAGAGAGTTGCAGTAGTCAAGGCGGGAAATAATTAAGGAGTGAATAAGTTGCTTTGTGGTGTCATTGGTCAGGGAGGGTCCAATTCTGGAGATGTTGCGGAGGTTAAGGTATCAGGATTTAGCCAGTGAGTGGATATGGGGGCTGAAGGGGAGGTCAGAGTCAAGGATTACACCCAGCACCCTGGCCTTTGTGGAGGGACCAATGGTTGTGTTGTTGATATTAATGGTAAAGTCATGGGGGGGGGGGGCCGTGGAGGAGGAAATATAACAAGCTCAGTTTTAGAAAGATTGAGTTTGAGGAAGTGGTGTGACATCCATACCGATATGTCATTTAGTAAGTTTGAGATCCGTGATGCGATCGAGGGGGTGAGTTTAAGAGTGGAGAGATAGATCTGGGTGTCATCAGCATAGAGGTGGTATTAAAAGCCATTGGAGGTTATTAACTGGCCCAAGGAAGAGGTATAGAGTGAGGATAGGAGGGGCCCAATATATATAAGTGCTCTTACGGGGTTGAAGATCTGTCTGGCTGCTCTCACAGGGTAAGCATTAACCAAGATGCTGCTCTTAAAGGGTCTATTACTACCCAAATACCTGTCCTGTTTTGTGGATTTTTAGGGTATCCTACATCCCTAAACACTGTCTCCTAAAATTGAGTTCAGTAATAAAAGGTAAAAAGACTAATATGACTGGCGTTTATTTTATTTTCCTTCCCGCAATACACCAAAAACCAGACTGAATTTGAATCCTGCCACCCTATTTCACGGGCCACCCTGCATCATACCATGAGAAGGAGTGCTATGTTAAAAATAAAAAATAAAGTTCTGGCTGGGGATCCACTTTAATTTATTATTTTTCATGGCATCAAATATTTCTACATGCCATTGAGTTGATGTTTAAAAAGGTTACCGTTTTATAAGTGTTCATTCCGGAATATAACATCTGTGTATTATTTTGAACATGCTTGGTTACAAGGCAAATAAGACAGTTCTAAATAGTAACATACTGCATCTCTGCTGAAGTGAAACTGAAACAATCATTCTTTAGTAAGCATCGCAGGTGGCTGCAGCCAGGTGGTACTTACATTACTCTGATGTGTGTTTCCTCTTTCCTATTTTGGTCACTGGATAAATATATTAGCTTACACAACAGACAAAGAAATATCTGGCCTACTAGAAGATCAAAAGGCGGGTGTCCTTCTATAGAGTATTCTCCTAAATGCCCATGTTTGCCAGTTATCCAGGGACACATTCGATAAGCAACAATGACATTTCCTATCTTGTGCTGACAAAGAATATTTCTGAAGATATCCTTCCTCAGTTTCCTACTTGGCTACAACTTCTGGCAATGAATAATCAAGAGGTAACAAGATTTAGTTCACTTTTTACTGAGAACCATGTTAGTAAAGTTAATTTAAAGTGTCCATCAGTGAAAGTGTAAATTTCACCAATAAGATATACAGTACCTGCGAAAAATGTATCTACTCATTTATTTTGCTGCTCACATTGCTGAACACTGCTTTGCATTTGAGGACTCATTCCCTGAATTTTCCTGGAAAATTGCCTCTACCTCAAATGTCTATCTCCTGTGTCCCTGCTATGCTCACTGTTTCCTCCCAATGACCTTCATGTCATAACTGCGTCCTGTAGTGATGTTAAGAAAAGCAGGAGGAATAAGTTTGTAAGAAGGACTGTGTGCCACTGTCCCACCTCTGTCCTTTTGCTATAACACTATTCCTTCTGCTGAGGCTGGACCCTCTGCCATATTGTGTCCATTCCATGCCAGAGGCCTCCTCAAGACATTCCTGGCCATTGACCTTTATATCCCAATGATGCAATGTCCACACATACAGTATCAGTAGATTGCTGCAATTTACTGATGGAATTCAGGGAATGGCATAACAGTCACATCGCATCGACATACATTCCAGGAGTCACTTGACATTGCACAGTCAATCACATTTAGTGTACGGTCTACAGTAGTCACATGTGAAAGCATATGCAGCATTTAAGCAACCATCTCTCTCTGACAGTCTCTCCACAATCGAGGGTCATTAGTGACTGGATTTTCTGTAGTCACCTCCTGCTTAGGTACACCTATCCCGGGACCCTCCAAGGATACAGCCTCTTGCAGGGACTCTTGGCTAGGCCTAAAAGGTCGTTTGCACCCACCTCCATTGAGTCCAGTGCGGTCTCCAACGCAAGCTAACAACTAAAGCAGAAAAGAGTCTTAGATGGACCCAAGCCAAATATTACACAGGTTACTTACATAAACTTACACCCAAACCTTGTCGAATGGCAATCCCAAAAGTCCAACAACCTAATGGTTCACTGACACAGAACCCACAAAGAATATTGAATATTTTCCACTCCTACTACTCCTACTACTCCACTCTGCACTATGACCCGCATGCTTTGGCCAATCACAGCTTTGGCCAATCACATGGCCTGTCATGGATATGTAGTAATGTCTGGCAGCTTACATTTCTCTCCATGTGTTCATTAGAGGCCAGACTCTCTTATCTGGCTGCCTTTATCATCTCTCCTCCCTGTATGGCTCCACCCCAGGCCATCCCAGGAACTCTATATTAACCACTGCACTGCAGGTCTGCTTTGCTGATCAATGTTGTTTGTTAGCATTTTGTTCCTGTATGCCGTGTGCTATGTTATCTCTGTATACTGATTTTGGCTTGTCTCCGACTACTCCTGTTTGCCTGTGACCCTGACCCTTGGCCTGTCCCTTGGTTATCCTAGTCTGCTTGTTGCCCCGACCTTGGCTTACCCTTCACTATCTCTTGTGTCCTGAGTGGCTGCTTCCCCTCTCTCCCTACAGAGCGTGACCTAGGGGACTCCGGGGGCCGCGACCTGGATCCAGTTGCAGTGAAGGCCATCCTCACCACTAGAGACTCTGGTGAATACCAGCTGGATCTTAGACTCCGCGCCCTGGGGAATCTTGGAATCAAGGTTCCTGTAGGATCCCTGTTTGTGCCCCAGCAAACCTCTCCTCCATATCCACTCTGTGGTCCATCTGCAGCAGTTTGCTATAGGGTTCACTACCTTGTGGTGCACCCCTGACTCCACCGGGGTGCACTTGTCATCTGGCCACAGGTGATCTAACAGTTTGATCAGCCATGAACCCGGCCGGTGTGCCGCTTCCCACAGATGATCCATTGCAGGGCATAGTCCGCAGACTTGAGACTCAAGAATCAAATCAGACTCAAGTGATGCGATTCCTTCAGGATCTGGCTTCCCGCTTCGAGCAGCTCCAGACCTCTTTGGGAACCCCGAATCAGCAACCTCAAGTACAACCAGCGGCTGCGCCTATCGCACCAGTCGCAGAGTCGCATTCACTAAAACTACCACCTCCATTCCGTTTTTCTGGGGACTCCAAGGCCTGCAGGGGGTTTATTAGCCAATGCACCATTCATTTTGAGCTTCAGCCTCAAAACTTCCTGTCTGATCGGGCAAAGGTAACCTATATAATTTCCCTCCTTTCCAGTGAAGCTTTAGCCTGGGCTGCCCCCCTGTGGGAGAAGAATGATCTGGTGGTTTCCAGCCTGTTTGACTTGAAGCTCTTTCATAATATTTTCGAGGAGCCGGCTCGGGTTTCTTTAGCGGCTAGTGCTCTTTTACGTCTCCCTCAAGAATCTTGTTCAGTGGGACAATATGCTCTTCAGTTCCGTATCCTCTCAGCTGAATTGAGCTGGAACAATGAGGCCCTGGTCACTACCTTTTTACATGTTCCGTCTGACCGGGTGAAAGACGAATTAGTGGGAAGAACCATCCCCGCTGGTCTGGGCGATGTCATTTCCTTGTGCAATCAGATCGATATTCGTTTTAAGGAGAGGTCCATAGAAAAAAGACTCCAACACTCCCTAGGCCCTAGCCAGACTGAGCTCCCCTCACTTCGTCCCGTGGAGCATCCTCTGCCTGCTGAGCCTATGCAGCTGTGCCGGACCAGACTAACCCCCGAAGAACGTGCTAGGCGCAGAACACTGGGCTTGTGTCTCTATTGTGGAGGCAAGGGTCACTTTCATGACTCCTGCTCGCTTCGCCCGGGAAACGCTCGGGTCTAATACATTTAGAAGGTGGAGTACTGGACCCAGAAACATCACCTTCCCGTCTTCTTCTTCCGGAGTTCCTTCATGTAGGCACTTCTCTTTGATCGACCCTTGCATATCTGGATTCCGGGGCTGCCAGCAATTTTATGGACTGGAGAACTGCTTCTTCTATGAAGCTTACCCTTTCACCCCTCACTACGCCGTTGGTAGTCTCGGCAATTGATGGCACTGTCCTCCCAGGGGGCCCTATTCGCTTCCAGACGCTACCTATTAGGATGTCGGTAGGGATTCTTCACCAGGAGTGGATATCCTTTCTCATTCTACCCAAAGCCTCTACCCCCCATTGTATTGGGTCTTCCTTGGCTACAGCTCCACTCTCCCCATGTGGACTGGGTCTCTGGGCAGATCCTGGCTTGGGTTTCCTCATGTTTCTCGTTGTGTCTTCTCAAGGTGGCCCCCAAGGACAGACTTCCGGTTGCTACCACGTCTGTATCTTCTGATCTTCCCGCTGCATACAGCGATTACCGGGATGTGTTTTGTAAGAAATCAGCTGAGGTGCTTCCTCCCCACAGGTCTTTTGACTGTGTCATTGACCTTGTCCTGGAGCAACTCTGCCCAGGGGTCGTACCTACCCTTTGTCCATCCCAGAGACCCAGGCCATGTCTGAGTATGTCGCAGAGAATTTTGAGAGAGGTTTCATCCGGAAATCCTCATCGCCTGCAGGAGCAGGGTTCTTTTTCGTTGCCAAAAAGGATGGTACCTTGAGACCCTGCATCGACTATCGAGGTTTAAACGCTGTTACTATTAAAAATCGATACCCCTTACCCTTAATATCTGAGCTATTCGATAGGTTTAAGGGTGCCTCCATTTTTACCAAGTTGGATCTCAGAGGTGCGTACAACCTCATTCGAATACGAGAGGGTGACGAATGGAAGACTGCATTACACATTTGAGACGGCCATTACGAATACCTGGTTATGCCTTTTGGTTTGTGTAATGCCCCAGCTGTGTTTCAAAACGTTGTCAATTAAATCTTCAGGGACCTGCTGTAACAGTTTATTGTCATCTATCTGGATGACATTCTTATCTTTTTGGAAAATCTGCTCGTCCACAGAAACCATGTCCGCACTGTACTTCAGCTCCTTAGAGAGAAAAATCTCTATGCCAAGCTGGAGAAATGTTCCTTCGAATGTTCTGAGGTCCTATTTCTGGGATGCTTTGTCTCAAGTTTGGGTCTTCGTATGGATCCTGGAAAGGTCTTGGCCATTACCAACTGGCCTCTTCCTGCTAGCCTCAAGGCCACACAGCGCTTTCTTGGCTTCACAAATTATTATAGGCAGTTCATAAGGAATTACTCTTCCATTGCCGCGCCTATTATCGATTTGACCAAGAAGGGTGCTAATGCCAAAGACTGGCCTCCCGAAGCTGTCTCTGCGTTTCACGACCTGAAACAGGCCTTTGTTTCTGGACCTCTCTTGAGGAGACCAAATCCTGGGGATGCATTCTTTATTGAAGTGGACGCTTCTTCAATGGGGGTGGGAGCTGTGCTTATTCAACTCTTTGAGAAGAGATGTCAACCATGTGCGTTCTTTTAAAAAAAAAATCCCAGGCAGAGAGGAATTATGCCATCGTGACCGGGAACTTCTCGCAATCAAACTGGCGTTAGAGTGGCGTCATCTTTTGGAGGGTTCCCCTCACTCCATAACGATCTTCACTGATCACAAGAATTTACAGTACCTACAGAATGCTAAATGTCTGAATTCCAGACAGGCCAGGTGGAGTCTCTTCTTTTCCTGTTTTAATTTCACGATTACGTACAAACCTGGTTCCTGCAACGGTCGGGCTGATGTGCTCTCTAGGTCCTTTGACACTTTGGACGAGGAGTCCACTCCTGAACCTGAGCTGATCATCCCAACCTCATGCATTGTTGTCCATTCTACCACCCTGGACTCAAAAATTCCTCCTGGTAAGACCTTTGTCCCCACTGAGCTAAGAGCTAAGATCCTTCGTTGGGGACATTATTTCAAGGTGGCGGGTCACGCTGGATTCCTCTGGTCCTTCTTACTCATCAGTCATCACTACTGGTGGCCTAATCTCTGCTCGGATGTCAAAGACTATGTCAAGACTTGTCATGTCTGCTCTCAGTCTAAATCCTCCACACAAGCTCCTGCTGGTCTCCTCATGTCCTTGCCCATTCCTAAGGAGACCTGGGCTCATATTGCCATGGATGTTATCACCGATCTCCCACTGTCTGAGGGTAATACGGTCATTTGGGTGGTAGTCGATCGGTTCTCCAAGATGGCTAATTTTGTTCCTCTTCCTGGTCTTCCTTCTGCTCCTGCCTTGGTTCCCATTTTTATTCGAGAAATTTTCCGCCTCCATGGGGTCCTTCTCATATTGTTTCCGACAGGAGTGTTCAATTTACGTCTCGCTTCTGGAGAGCCTTTTGCAAATCCCTCAATATTGTCTTTGATTTTTCCTCTTCTTACCATCCTTAATCCAATGGACAGACTGAGAGGGTTAATCTGGAGTTAGAGGTTTTTCTTCGCAACTTAGTCTCTGCTCATCATGACGATTGGTCCTCTTTTTCCATCCCAGCTTTGTTTTTTGGAGTGGACTTTTCTAATAATCCATGGACAATACCACCATTGGAGTGGTTGCATAATTTCACTATTTATGTTATTTTGTTTATATTTTATGGCACATCACGTTGTTGCACTTATTTTCTAGTATCTTTCCTCAGGGATTGGATGGAAAAAGACTAAAACGTGTAGAATCTTAGAGGTACTCAGAAAGAGGGCATATCCACAACTAATGAAAGAAGATGGGTACCCTTATCGGAACAGTAGGACACACATACCATACAGCAGTGAGTCAAAAATGCTTAAGGTGACCAATTCCTGGCACTCCACACGATATACAGAGAGAATCTGGCTGCAGCCTGATAATGGATTGATCCAAAGAGGCTGGTGGCACACAATTCCTGGACTCCCAAAGATTTACAGGGATGGTCCAACTGGAACCCAATGATGGATCGATCAAACAGATGGTCCCGGAAGGTGGGTATTCTCATCAAAGCCACAAGGGGAATGGTAAAAACAAAGCTCCATATGGTGCAGGTCAAACAAAGGGGATTTAAAAAAAAAAAATGAATACATCAAGGCACAGATGTATAAAAGTGATCACAAAAAGTATTTAAAAGCAATGTGGGGAGCAATAAAATGCAAACTGACGCGTTTCGTCTCAATAGGACTTCAAGTAGGGCATATTAAGTTCGACGTACAACCATGTACAACAATATTAGCAGAAGAGGGATTTGAGTACAGAGCGTCAAAAAGTGCAAGAAACTTGGGACCAAAGTTCCACCTCTGTAAAATATGAAAGAGAAAGGACAATGATACGGAATCAAAGGCCTTATGCAGGCTCAATGATAGTAATATTCACCTTCTATTTCCCAGTCCACCCCAATTGGATCATAACAAGGATATGATTTAAATTTCCCTATGTATTTGTTCTGCAGCTTGGTGGCCTGGAACAAATCCCACCTGGCCTATGTGAATTTAACTTGCTAAGAATCTATTAAGTCTGTTGGCATAGATTTTCATCAATAATTTCAAGTCATTTTTAATCAGGGATATTGGATGATAACTAGCCATGCCACTGAGGTCCTTGTCTTGCTTGGGTATCAAACATAGGTGTGCTCTGTTTGAGTCTGCGTCAAGCGGTACACGGTTCCGTAAGGCAGTGAAGAAGTTCAATAAGTGGGGCGTCAGTAAAGGAGCACATTTTTTATAATAGGACTTTGAGAAACCATCAAGGCCCAGGGTTTTAGATGCATTAGATTGTTTAATTGCTGCCAACACCTGTTGCATACTGAAATCTAGGGATGAGCTGAACACCCCCCAGTTCGGTTCGCACCAGAACCTGCGAACGGACCGAAAGTTTGCGCCAACTTTAGAACCCCATTAAAGTCTATGGGACTCAAACTTTTGAAATCATAAGTGCTAATTTTAAAGGTTAATATGCAAGTTATTGTCCTAAAAAGGGTATGGGGACCCGGGTCCTGCCCCAGGGGACATGTATCAATGCAAAAAAAAAGTTTTAAAAACTGACGTTTTTTTTTCTTTCATTTTTCTCTCCCCTTCTTTTTACTGCCTCTTTAGTGACAGGAGAGTCGTATTACGCTTTCGCTTATGTTAAAAGCAGTGCCCTGGGGTGTTTGTGTGGGTTTTATTTTTTATTTATTTATTTATTTATTTATTTATTTATTTATTTATTTATTTTGTATTTTTTTTTATTATAGTAGTATCTTATGCCTGGATGTACGCTTTTTTTGTGCCCCTTTTTTTTTCAATACATACAATTTTTGAATGCTGTTCAGTCCAGTTTTTGGGCCTTCTCCCTTCTCTTTTTTTGCCATCGGGACCCCTTTTTCTTTTTTCACCAAGACACTAATTGGGCAAAGGTCAAGGGCTACTAAAATCAACTATAATATATGGTAGATAAGACGTTCTGTATAAAATCCCTGAATGTGCGTGTAATGAGAGACCCAATCAAGAGAGCAACTATCTTGGATATGTTGGGGGGGGGGAGATGCCGGTCTGCTCTGTCTACAGGAGACACACTTAACTGCAAGCACAGCTACAAAGTTGTGTGGCCCAAAATTCCAGGCCATATACCACTCGTATCACTCATCCTACTCCAGGGGTGTAAGTATACTGGTGGGGAAAGGATTGGTATTCTCCTGTAGAGAGAGCAGAATAGATGATCAGGGAAGGTTTATATTTTTACTTTGCTTAATTGAAAATAAGCTATTTGTGATAGCCAGCGTTTATATTCCCCCCCCATTTAAATTTGAAGTTTTACATAAATTGATTGAGTTTACATTGGACAAACCAGGAATACCGATAGTTATTATAGGCGATTTTAACGAAGTCTTAGATAGGACCCAGGATAGATTCCCGCCAGGAAATAGACCTAAAACAAAAGGAGAGGACCGCTTAGCGCTACTTTTGGATGAAGTGGGGTTATGTGATATGTGGCGTACGCGCTATCCGCAGGAACGTCAATACTCCTGTTTCTCGAAGACTCACCACACTTTATCCAGAATAGACATGGCGTTGGGCAACGAGGAGGCAGCAACATTAGTAACAAATATAGAATATGGCCCAAGAGGAGTCTCTGATCACTCACCGATCGAGCTGAAAATAAAAACTAGGGGCAAATGGTACCCAAGAGAATGGAAAATTAGCCCTCACTGGCTCGAACTAATGAGTGAACAGAGTATGGTGACGTTGGCTCTTAAAGAATTCTTACAGATAAATGAGGGAACTGCACCAGTGGGGGTGGTATGGGACTCCCTAAAAGCCTACCTCCGAGGCCTCCTGATCCAAAAGATAGCAGGGATTAAGAGGAAGAACAGGGAGGGAGAGAGTGAGACAAGGAATCAGTTGCTACAGGCAGAGAAGAGATACATTGAAGCCCCAACCTCTCACAGTTTAAAAGAGTGGTTAGAAAAACAACAAATATACAAAATGACTATATTAAAAAGAACCGAGGGAAAACGAATATTCCAGAAACAGAACCAGTTTGGAGAGGGAGAGCGAGTGGGGCGTCTACTATCTCTGATTATTAGAACCAATTCCCCCCCCTCCACTGTTACAGCAGTTAAGTTATTAAGCGGCGAAATTTCCTCAGATAAAACCGTGATATTAAATACTTTTAGAGAATTTTTTGTATATCTTTATAGCTCCAAGAGAAGGGAGGGGACTGAAGGACCGGAAATTTTTTTCCAGGGATTGTCCGTCCCGACCCTCTCGGAGGAAGATAATATCGACATGGAGGCGCCAATCACCCTAGGAGAATTAAAACAGGCAGTGGCGGGGATGTCAATTCAAAAGTCACCAGGCCCAGATGGGATGCCCTTAGAGATCTATAAAAGGTATGGGGATACCCTGCTACCAGAACTCCTAAAGACATTAAATTGGGCATTGACTCACGGAACACTTCCCACCTCCATGACAGAAGCCACTATTATTGTCTTACATAAGGAGGGGAAGGATCCAACTGAGGTTTCATCGTATCGTCCTATCTCGCTTCTATGTACTGACGCCAAGATCTTGGCCAAAGTGTTAGCAACTCGTCTTAACCGGTATATCCATGCGCTTATACATCCTGACCAATCTGGCTTCATCCCCAATAGGTCAACCAGTACCAACATCAGGAGAGTGTTCCTGAATATGCAAATTCCAACAGAGGGAGAGGGCTCTAGAGCCGTTTTAGCCCTGGATGCTGCCAAGGCTTTTGACAGCCTGGAATGGGACTACCTATGGAAGGCCCTAGAGAAATTCGGGTTTGGCCCCAGGTTTATGAGTTGGGTGAAGTTGTTATACAATCAACCAAAAGCAAAAATTAAAATTAATAATGAATTTTCTGAAATTTTTCAACTAGAGAGAGGAACGCGTCAGGGCTGTCTCCTTTCCCCCCTTTTGTTTGCTCTGGCGATGGAACCACTAGCTATCAAAATTAGAAATACTAAAGATATACAGGGGTTCCGCAGACAGACTATAGAGGATAAGATTGCACTGTTTGCGGACGATGTCCTCTTCTTTCTGGGAGACGTTGAAACCTCGTTAAAAAATGTGATCAAAACAGTGGGCGAGTTTGGGCTAAGCTCCGGGTTGGTCATTAACTGGGAAAAGTCAGCACTATTGCCAATTGATCCCCTTGGCGCCCAGATACCTCCTGGAATCCCTCAGTTAAAAGTAGTAGTTATGTTGAAATATCTCGGAATTTGGATCACGAGGGACATTAATAACTTTGTCCAAAATAACTTTATCCCTCTTTTATCCAAATGGGAACATAAAAGAGACGCCTGGTGTAGACTACCATTATCCATAGCGGGGCGATGTAATTTAATAAAGATGCTATGGTTGCCCCAGTTACTCTATATCCTCCAGAACTCCCCAGTTTGGATAGATCAAAAATGGTTCAAAAGGATAGAATCCCTATTCAGAGAGTTAATCTGGAAGAAGGGACAAGCCAGGATTTGTCTCCAGACCATGCAGTTACCAGCTAAAGAGGGGGGAATGGCAGTCCCACACCCGAAAACATACTTTCTGGCCTCGCAGTTACAACATCTTGCGAACTGCGGACTGGAGGGAGGGGGTAATTCCGGTAGATTGATGCTAACTGGGGCACCACATAGGACAATAGTGGAGGCACTTGAGGCGGGCTCGTTTGTCCATAAATGTCCAACTATAAAACTTAGCCTTAAAGTGTGGCAAACAACAAAAGTATTGATGGGCTATAAGGGAATAACAATTTTTACCCCTCTCTGGTGCAATCAAAACTTAAAAGAATTAAAGAACATTGAGAGATGTAAAGAATGGGAGAGACAAGGGATAACCCGTTTAAACCAATTGTACAATGGAGAACAGATGAAATCCTTCGCAGACTTGCGACAGGAATTCAACATAACAAATAAAACATTTTACAGATATCTCCAGATCCGACACGCCATCCAAGCTCAGTTTGGGCTACAACCCATCGTATGGTCCCCAGCTCCCACCCTCCTGAAAATAACCTCTTCAAAAACAACTAAAGGACTGATATCCGAGTTGTATTCAAGAATAGGAGCTAAAACAATAAGTAGGGCAGGCCTTACTAAGAGCAGGACAGGATGGGAGAAAGACTTAGGTCAAATGACCACGGAACAATGGAGTGCGATCTTGAGTAGGGGGGTATTGGTTTCGATCTCCCCATCTCAGAAGGTATCACACTTGTTCCTCTTGCATAGAGTATACTATACCCCCAGGAGAATGTTCAATCTCGGGTGGAGAAGTACTGACGAATGCCCAAGGTGCAGAGCGACAGGCAATCTTATCCAAATGTTGTGGAAATGTCCTAAGCTATTTAGATACTGGGAGGAGGTGGTTGCCAAAATAAATAAAACTTTTAAAACTAAGCTTGAAGCTGAGTCTAAGACATGCTTGTTAGGCAGCATAGAGGAAAACAGAGTGCCAGCCAGTTCCCTTGAAGTGGTACTGAGATGCCTCTTCCAGGCAAGGAAGTTAATTGCGTTGAGGTGGCAGGCCCAGATACCACCCACTGCTAAATCTTGGGTTGAAACTATTAACGCAATGATTTGGAGTGAGAGAGTGACACTTACCCGACAAGGGAATTATAGTAAGTTTGTGAGGATGTGGAAACCCTGGCTAGATGAAACAGGATGCTCTATATAAAAAGAGGACTGTCGTCATCCAAATTCAATAAATATCTTAACCCGCTATCGGGCATTCCTCCATGGGGAAGATTCACTTAAAGTATATTGATTTCCAAAATTGGCTCACGGTGTGATGGGAGGGTGGGAGGGAGGGTGAGGGTGTGTGGGGTGGGGGGGGGGAGGCGAGGTATGACAGTTTAGAATAAAGAGATCTTTCATTTATTTAAAATGGTACAAAGAAAGAGGTGAGGACAAGATAGGGGGAAAATGGGGAAAAATGTATGGTTGTGTATTTTTTATATTATGCACGATGATGTAATATCTTTTGTACCTTTTTGTATGCAAACAACAATAAAAAAAGTATTGTATTTAAAAAAAAAAAAAACTAACGTTTTTTCGGGAGTGATTTTAATTAAGCTTAAAGTGAAAAAAAATATATGAAATATTCCATTAAATATCATACCTGCTGGGTGTCTATAGTACACCAGGATAATGCAACATCGAGGTACACAATGCTACTGGGCAAGCTTTGCCTCTAATTTCTTTATAGTATTTTGCTGACAGATGCCTTTAATTTTGACCTTGTTATATTATGGAATTTAATATGTGTACTGTCGATATTTTGTCTAAGTCAGATTTGCTTTACCTATGATATTGTCTGTGACTACACTGTGTTACTGTTACTTTTACGTATGTACTTCTGTTTTACATCAAAATTCTTTCAGTAAAAATATTGGAAGAGACAGAACTCCAGAGGAGAGAGAAACATATCTTCTGAAAGTGTCTGTGGCAGAGCAATACATGGGGTACTGTCCCTACTGCGGCCATGAAGCAAAACATTGTGGATGCCACGCATGTACACCCCCAGCCACTGGTTCTGCAGCTAAAGGGGGTAGTGGTTGGGAGGTCGGTAAAGTAATGGCTGAATTATAGAACTTTACCTCCATGATCCTCACATGTGAACTGGTGCTTACCATAAAATATTCCATGTCTCCCCACACCACAAACACACCTCAACACGTAATGTTATTAGAAAATAGCCTCAGAATCTATTGGAGATCCTATTCAAGTGTAGTGCCTGTACCACCCCAGGCTGAGGGTGGCAGTAGTCGAGTCAGGGCATATTGGGTGTTTTTCCTCAGCAGCCAATCAGTGGGGGTTGATCGCCTTGCTGTGCATGCTGGGGGAGAGTACTTAAGGGACAGACGTCATTGGTTCGTGGTCGTCGATCGCTGGTCTGTCGTCCCACCACCCCCGTGTGTGGCTCTCATGGCCGGGGGTGTGTGTTCAAGTGTTCCTGACTCAGGGACCACGTTGGTCCGGTGTTGTGAGCTACTGTGTGGGCCCGGTAGTGAAACTGGGTCGACAATTACGGAGTGGTCCTGTGCTGTCCGTCCTGAGGGAGGAAGCCACCCGATGAAGAACCTGTCTGGGGGAGTACCGAGCACAAGGCTGGTACCTTCATTAACTTCATTAAAGGATGCACGCTTACTGAAAGGCTGAATGATGGTCGCCTGTCAGTTCTGAATTTACCCAAGTTTATTCAAGAGAGAGATCCGGGTGCTTAATCCTGTGTTGAGAAGGATTCTGGACTGAATACGTCTCCACCTTTGGGAAGGTCTGTGGCAGA
This sequence comes from Rana temporaria, assembly GCF_905171775.1. Lineage (NCBI taxonomy): Eukaryota > Metazoa > Chordata > Amphibia > Anura > Ranidae > Rana > Rana temporaria. The sequence goes on from NC_053492.1 coordinate 391,973,605, forward strand.
GACTTTGCTAAAGTTTCCATGTGGCATTTAGCTGCTAGGCTGGTGAGAGAGGCCTATCCATGTGCACAATACCCACTCTGGCTAGAGTGAAGACGAGAGTTACATTGCTGGAAGCAGGAGTGTTTATGAACAAAGTTATACACCTGAACCTACTACCTACTATCCCTTCTACCTATTCAACTACTACTCTTATTATTTTCCCTCGTTGAGTAATAAAGCACAGAAAAAGACACCTAAAGTGTGGACATTGCAGTTCTTCTCAGCTCTCATCGTGTGCCCTAGATGGCGAAGGAATAGAGGTAACATGCCACCCAAAACTAACCAGCAGCTCCTTCGGGGGTAGTGCGACACAAGTATAAAAATAAATGATAGGCATAGATTTCCATGTACAGTCTTGGACTACTTTAGAAACCTCTCTGTGCGGAATTGTACTTGTTTTTACCAATCAATTGCACAATTAAAATTCGTTTTTTTAAAGAGTAATTTCAGGCAACAAATGAAAATGATCAATGAGGCTGTATTTATTTTTACCCACATTGAATATGAATGCCTGCTGAGTTTATACAAAAATAAATCCAAAACCATGGATCCTGTAATAAAACACAGAGGATATCTACCGCCCTGGTGGGAATCTGAACTCCACTGTCCTCAGGCAGTAGTCTTCAGCATGTTGTCCTCAGTAGGGGTGTTGAATGCCTGTATCCCATGTTGCAGTCATTGGTTCCTCCTTGTTGAGTCCTATAATCCACAGTGCTTGACGAAGGATGCATCGTTTACCCATGTAAAAGTGAACGCAGAAACAGACATATGGCTCTGATATGGTCCTGAAAAGATCTGCAACAAACGTATCTGTATCCATTATGGGCTTTATTTTAGTTTTTTTTTAGAACTTGATTTTAAGTTTTTTTTTTTATTCACAACTGTAATTATCTGCTGCTTTTTTTGGCTGTGTGTAAAAAATGTGCATGGTCTGTAATCCTGCTACATAACCAGATAATACTGAGCTTTGTTCACATCAGTTGCATCATTTGCATACACCTGGTCAGTATTTGTAGATAAGATGCAGATATGGGTTGACTATAATTGTTCTCACTTTAGACAAATGAGAAGTGGAATCATATGGAGCCCTCTAGGGGCAGCATGGGACAAGTTCACGTACCTTGCCTTTGTCCAAGCTGCTTTGTGGAGCTTTTCTCAACCTTTTTACCATTAAAATGTATTTGGTTCTCAGGGAATTTCAACTGAAAATTATTTTATTTATATTAATCTGATCATCACATTGTAACTATAATCAAGAAAATAATCTAGTATGTTTGACACCCACAGTGAATATTTTTTTACATTACCCCACTGTTTTAAACAAAATTTATTTCAGTAATAATTATGTAATGGAACCAATAATAATAATAATGGACAGGAAAGCAGGCAATGGGAATTGTAATGTTGCTGCTTTACATTGTTGAGGAGAAAGGGCCCTTAAAATGGTGGTCAATGTAGGCTCCCCTAAAATTATGATCATTGGAGAATGACCCCCTTACATTGGTGGTCTGTGTAATGATGACTTAAATTGGTGTAATACAAATGGAAATTGAAGCTCCACATCACCGCAAAGGGTCCAGATACATATAGTTACATCTTTACATAGTAGGGGAGGTTGAGTCCATTAAGTCCAACCTATGTGTGTGGTCATTCAAGTGCTTATCTAATTTTTTTTTTTTAAATCTATCGATGCCCCTCGCTGAGACCACCACCTGTGGAAGGGAATTCCACACCGTTGCCGCACTTACAGTAAAGAAACCTCTATGTAGTTTAAGGTTAAACCTCTTTTCTTCTAATTTTCATGAGTGGCCACATGTCTTGTTAAACTCCCTCCCGCGAAAAAGTTTTATCCCTATTGTGGGGTCACCAGTATGGTATTTGTAAATTGAAATCATATCCCCTCTCATGCGTCTCTTCTTCAGAGAGAATACGTTCAGCGCTCTCAACCTTTCTTCACAACTAATGTCCTCCATACACTTTATTAGCTTTGTTGCCCTTCTTTGTACTCGCTCCATTTCCAGTACATCCTTCCTGAGGACTGGTGCCCAGAACTGGACAGCATACTCTAAATGCAGCCGGACCATAGTCTTGTAGAGTGAGAGAATTATGGCTTTATCCCTGGAGTTAATCCCTTTTTTAACGCATGCCAATATTCTGTTTGCTTTGTTAGCAGCAGCTTGGCATTGCATGCCATTGCTGAGCCTATCATCTACTAGGACCCCCAGGTCCTTTTCCATCCACAACTTATTCCAGTAAAAGTAGGGGAGCAATCTGAAGTTTATGAGTTTTAAAGTCTAAAAATGGCTCCTTTATCAGCTGAAGAAAATTAAAAACAAAGATTGTACTTTATATGAAGAACAGGGTGTCACATGCTAAGTGCTTCCATCCCTAATTAATGAATATGAGGAAAGATTGGGACTTTGTGTGAAGCATGCAACCAATGAGATAGCACAGAAAAAATTTGTCTGGCAAGTACATAATTAGTTGGAGCCATTAACATTTCATGAAGGCATAATGCACAACAACAACTGACAATCAGTAAAATGTATTGCATACAAATTGTATAGTAACATAATAGTTCATATTGTAGACATTAATAAAACCAAACTCATTGTTGCGTGTCTCCACAGAATAATGAACATTGCCTAAGTGAATTGGTACAATCCAGATAGACATGGAGAGTAAAATGTAAAAATCTTGCGATATAAACACAAGGGGGCATCTAATATCTCAACGCGTTTCGTGGCTTCTGACACTCTTCAGGAGCAGATGTAGGGTAGGTGTCTATAAAAAATGTTCAAATTAATAAAGGTAGAAGTTATGTTATAAAATAGATATGTCTATAGAAAGAGGAGGGGAATAATTACCCAGTACTACTTACAGACATGCTAATGAATCTGGGTGCAATCGTGGAGGGCTGAAGGCCAGCCAAGAAGAGTCATCACCCCCGGGAGCTGAGGTGGAAAACCAGTAGGAGGCAGCAGTCCCCAGGAGTAAACCATCATGGAAATGCAAAATTGATGTGATCCAGATCACTGTAGCCATCTATAAAAATATGTATAATATAGTGTAAAGCCTCCTACACACGATCGGATATCTGATGGAATCTAATCCGATGGATTTTTTTGTCGGATATCCGATGAAGCTGACTTTTATCAGTCTTGCCTACACATCATCAGTCAAAAATCTGATTGTGTCCAAATGCGGTGACGTACAACACTACGACGAGCCGAAAAAAAGTTCAATGCTTCTAAGCTTGCGTCGACTTGATTCTGAGCATGCATGGATTTTTGACCGAGTTCCATACAGACATTCGGATCTTTCTATCGTTTTTTTATCCATAGGAAAAATTTAAAACATGTTCTATTTTTTTTCACCGATGGTAATCAAACCGATGGGGCCCACACACGATCGGTTTGTCCGATCGTGTGTACAGGGCTTAAGCTATAAGTAAAGATATACAATGCAATAGTTAATAAATGAGGGGAATTATACTAGTGTTAGGACATGATAAAAATCTATACTAAGAATAAAGGGCAGATAGAGGTGATAACGTGACTAGTTGTGCCCCAGTGTACAAGGGGAATAATAAATAAGTATGGTAAGAATCCAACGTGTATACCAAAAACAATGGGGTGGAAACAAGGTGAAAATATGTTTTCTCTCTCCTTCCTTCTCCTCTTACTTATTTTCATTCTTTTATTTTTTCACTTTATTAGCTATTGTTAAATCAGTCTTATATTTATTTTGGACTAAGCAAAATGTTGTAACCTAGAGGTATATATTCACAATCCTCCAGTAAGTGTTGTCCAAAGGAACAGTATAAAAAGTCCTGTCAATGAGCCTGACAACAGAAGGCTGATTTAGTATTTACTTGGGGAATACATGTACCATGGATGTTGTGGACAGTCGCTAAATTCACTGTTTGTCCTTTGTGAGTCCCACTTCAGGCCAACTAGCTGGTAACCCCACCACCAGGGATAAAGATAAATCACTAAACATGCATCAACGAACTCCTCTTAGGCACAGTAGGAGCGGTAATAATCTATCATCAATGCCAGTTCAGATTAAGCACATTCTTCATCTGCCGGACCTTTAGAGCCAAGGGCCCCCACGCGCAGTGAGAGTGACATCATCATGACTCTGGCCACTCATACAGCCAGAGCCTGCAAACCTGGAAGGAAGACAAATTATGCTCGCAATCCAAGGTTTTACTGTAAGGAATATACTCTGTATTCTTTCATGTAATCCGTGAATTTTACCCTTTCCCTGTACAAATAGATCGATTTTGTGTATTAGTCTACGCCACCCACATCAAGTTTGCATATATGTGATCCCAGCCTTAACCACATGCCGACCGGGCCATAGCCGAGAGACGGCTACAGCGCGGTCGGCTTTTTCTGGGAGAGCGTCCATGAACATCCTCCCAGAATCTTGCTCCCGCGCGTCCCCTGGGGCGTGCACATGGGAGTATCCATGACTGCCAGGTCCAGAGGACCCGGCGCATCATGGATCACGGTAAAAAATTACGACTTAAAAAAACTCACCATGCCTCTTATTAAATACCTTGGAATGTCTACTTTCCAAAAAGGGGTCATTTGGGGGTATTTGTACTTTCCTGGCATGTTAGGGTCTTAAGAAATTAGATAGGCCGTCAATACTTCAGGTGTGATCAATTTTTCAGAGATTGGCACCATAGCTTGTGGACTCTATAACTTTCACAAAGACCAAATAATATACACCGGTTTGGGTGATTTTTTCCAAAGATATGTAACAGTATACATCTTGGCCAAAATTTATGAAGAAAAATTACTAATTTGCTACATTTTATAACAGAAACAAAGAATAATGCTTTTTTTTACAGAATTTTCAGTCTTTTTTTCATTTATAGCACAAAAAAAAAAAAAACAGCGGTGATTAAATACCATCAAAAGAAAGCTCTATTTGTGGGGAAAAGAGGCCAAAAATGTCATATGGGTACAGTGTTGCATGAGTACCGTATTTGTCGGTGTATAAGGCGACCGGGCGTATAAGACGACCCCCTAATTTTACAGTTTAAGATTTTTGCCTGTACTCACCGTATAAGACGAGGCTTCCGACGCTTCATATTTCTTCCTTCTGGAGCCATATTCTTCTTCATTCTTGCTGAAGCCATATTCTTCTTCCTTCTTGCTGGAGCCAATCACGGCGAGTAATGTATTCTATTAATGAATACAAAGCCTGCTTGGATTGGCAGAGGCTGTAACATCATCAGCCCATGCCTCTCTGACTCTCAAAGCCAATCCAAGCAGGCTACTGTATGTAGCCTGCTCGGATTGGCAGAGGTTGTTACTCCAATCCGAGCAGGCTCTGTATTCATTTGAATACATCGCTCACCGTGATTGGCTAAGCGGTGTATGCTGTATGTAGCCCAAGCTACATACAGTATTACCGCACATCCAGCAGGCATCCGAGCAGCTGACCCGGCGTATAAGACGACCCCTGCTATTTGCAGTGTTAAAGGTAGTCTTATATGCTAGCAAATACAGTAATTGTCATTAAAATTGTGAGAGCACCGAAAGCTCAAGTTGGTCTGGTTAGGAAGGGGGTTTAAGAGCCCAGTGGTCAAGTGGTTAAAGATAAATTCTGATTACAGATTATTAGGTCAAGAGTTAAAGCAGAACTTTCCACTCATCCTCCTCCTTCCCCTCTACCATATGCTTTTTTTTCCAGAGTGCTGGTACCTTTTTCTAACAGGCACCTGTTCCTCCCTCCAGAAGGTTTTACAACCTTCATGACCAGGCCACTTTTAGCAATTCAGCACCACACTATTTTAACTGGCAATTGCACGGTCATGCAACACTGTATGCAAATTACATTTTTATATTTTTTTCCCCACAAATAGAGCTTTCTGTTGATCATATTTGATCACCACTGTTGCTAAACCAACAACAAAAACATTTTTTGGAGAAGAATTTTTTTTTTTATATAATATAAATGAGAAAAGAAAGAAAAAATTGAAACTTTATGTTATAAAATATATTCCAATAAAACTCTAAAAAATCTTCATACTTCAAGCCAAAATGTATTCTGCAACATGTATTTGGTAAAAATGAATATCCCAATACATGTGCAGTACATGACCGATCGTGTGTACGTGGCATAAGAGGTTAATTTACTAAAGGCAAATAGACTGTGCACTGTGCACTGTGCAAAGTGCAGTTGCTCCAGAGTTTAGTAAATGAGGCAATGCCTCACTTTACAAAAAATACCCAATCACATGCAAGGAAAATATAAAAAAAAAATGCATTTTTGCTTACACATGATTGGATGATGGAAGTCAGCAGAGCTTTTGCTCATTTACTAAGCTCTGGTGCAAACTGTTCTTGCAGAATGCAACTGCACTTTGCAAAGTGCACAGTGTATTTGCCTTTAGTAAATCAATCCCTAGCCAACTAACTGAAATCGCTAGTGACATTATTACAGTGATCAAATATAATACTGTAGTAATGACACTGGCTGAAAAGGGGTTAACATCCAGGGGCAATTAACCTCTTTCCCACCAAGGACGTCCCTGGGACGTCCTCCATTTTGAGCGGTGATATCTCAATGATGCCTGCAGCTACAGGCATCATTCAGATATCCCCGTCTTCAGCCGCCGATTCTCTGCACCATAAGAATGATCAAAGCACCCCCCCCTCCCGCCGCCATCCGGTGCTTCTCCGGGCTCTCCCGTGCCATCGGGGGCCCAGAGAGCGAATCGGTCAGCGTCCGCTGCAGAACCATAGAGAGGACTGATGACCAGACGGTCACAGTCATCTCTATTACCGTCGGAGGACCGGGCGCGACGTTATGACATCATGCCCGGTACCCGGAAGTAAACAAAGCCGCAATTGTGGCTGTCGGCATGTGATCGGTGATTCTTTTTTCACCGATTTCATGCTTGTAAGCCTGGAGGAGAGATGTGGGGTCTTATTGACCCCATATCTCTCCATAAAGAGGACCTGTCACACTGATTCCTATTACAAGGGATGTTTACATTCCTTGTAATAGGAATAAAAAGGATCCACATTTTGTTTTTTTTAAAGTGTAAAAATAAAAAGAATTAAGTAAAATAAAAAGAAAATTAAAAAGAAAAAATTAAAAACGCCCCTGTCCTCGATATCTGGCACGCAGAAGCAAACACGCATGCAGGTCCCGCTCACATATGTAAACACCGTTCAAACCCCACATGTGAGGTATCGTTGCGTGCGTTAGAGCGTGTGCAACAATTCTAGCACTAGACCTACTCTGAAACTCGAAAATAGTAACCTGTAAAAAATGTTAAAGTGTCACCTATGGAGATTTTCAAGTACCGAAGTTTGGCGCCATTCCATGAATGTGCGCAATTTTAAAGCGTGACATGTTAGGTATCTATTTACTCGGCGTAACATAATCTTTCACATTATACAAAAAAATTGGGCTAACTTTACTGTTTTGTTATTTTTTAATTCATGAAACCAAAAAAAGGTGTTTGAAAAATTATTGTGCAAATACCGTGCGAGAAAAAAAGTTGCAATGACCGCCATTTTATTCCCTAGGGTGTCTGCTTAAAAAATATATATAATGTTTGGGGGTTCTGATTAATTTTCTAGCAAAAAAATTGTGATGTTTACATGAAGGAGAGAAGTGCCAGAATTAACCCGGTGGGCAAGTGGTTAAGGGGTTAACGGTGTGCCTAACAAGTGTAATGTGTGTAATATGTACTGCTTTTACTTTCAGATTTGGCTGTTTATGCAAAGCATTGCGAAGAAGTAACCAGATCACTGCTCTGTATACAGATTCATGTGTGTTTGTTTTAGTGTGTGAAACAGCAGGAAGTCACTGCCAGCTCCCACAGTCAACATGGCAGCGCTGTTATGGCAAACAACCGCCTAGGTGAAGACAGCACTAGACTCCTGGACTGGTGAACGTTTCCTAAAAGTCAACAAGTACAGTATTTGTAGCTGCTGACTTGTAATTGTTTTAAATATTACAGTAGTTTCTTTTTAAGTTAGCATTCGGATTAGTTTTTCTGGTGTAATAAATAAATTTTTCCAGACATTACTTGTGTGTTATAAGTACATTTTTGTGTAATAAATCCAACTTCTGGTGTGAATCAACTGGTGGTGATACCTTTTCTTCCTAAACTAGTACAACAAAAAAGTCTACTGGATGGCAGGGATTTTAAAGGACACCAGAAAAAATAACACTTAATAAACACAGGTTAGATGGCCACCCAGCTTCTGGAACCTGTGTGAAGTGCAAGCCAGTGGGATGGTTCTAAAAACCGGGCGGCCATCTTATCGGTGGATAATCCTCTTGCTGTGGGTCAGCATGGAGGACAGCGTATCCAGCTGGGCTACCTTACCAGTACACATGGAAATAATGTCTATGAGCCCTTATTATCTTCATTCTTCTAAGCGTTTTTGTTCATATGCCATATAATAAATATCCTTGCCACTGTACTTAGAGGTGTTTTTTTTTTGCTTTCTTGATTGCAGAGTTTTGTTTCCACTCTCTGGAGAGCTGCCCAAATACCTGGCTACTTCCCAATGTTGGAACTTTTATCCTAGTATGTCCATATCCTATAATTATGCCACCTGTCATCATTAATACATGTTGGATTCATATTGAGGACTGCCAGGAGATATTATTTACCCTAGTGCGCCCTATCACATTTGTATTAATTAAGCGCTCGCAAAATTATAAACAATCAAATTGATGGGTGAAAAAAAATCAATAGCAAAAAACTTCCATATATAGTACATTGTGCAAATGTGCTCCAATCATAAAGTGCAGCTGTGCTCCAAACATCAAGGTGCGCTACACACCCTTCCAGTGTCCCTACTCACCGAAAAGAATAGACCTCTAGCTTTTCAGTCCAGGGGTGGTTTAGGCTAGAACGCTGGCCTTAAAATGGCAGAAGGATCCAAGGAAGATCTCCCTCAATGTGATGGTCATATGTGGATATAGGGCCAGATTCACAGAAGAGATACGACAGCGTTTCTTTGAAACGCCATCGTATCTCTCAGAGTATCTATGCGACTGATTCATAGAATCAGTTACGCATAGATAGCCCTTAGATCCGACAGGTGTAATTGACTTACACCGTCGGATCTTAGGATGCAGTACCTCGGCCGCCGATGGGGGGAGTTCGCGTCGTATTCCAGCGTCGGGTATGCAAATTAGCAGTTACGGCAATCCACAAAGGTTTTTCCCGTCGTTACGTCGGCGCAAGTCTTAGTTTCACGTCGCAAAGTTAGGGCTGCTATTAACATGGTGTAAATTTACTCCACCATGTTAAAATATTCCCGTCGTTCCTGCGTCGCTTTTGAATTTTTTTTTTCCCGGCGTAAGTACGTTACGCACGTCGCGATTCACAAACACATCGCGCCGCCGAATTTTCCGCAAAGCACGTCAGGAAAATTGCGAACGGAGCATGCGCAGTACGTCCGGCGCGGGAGCGCGCCTAATTTAAATGGTACCCACCCCATTTGAATTGGGCGGGCTTGCGCCAGACGTGTTTAAGATACACCGCCGCAAGTTTACAGGTAAGTGCTTTGTGGATCGGGCACTAACACTGTAAACTTGCGGCGGTGTAACGTAAACGGGTTACGTTACACGGCCGCAATTGTACGTGAATCTGGCCCGTAGTCACCAAAAAGAGGGACTAATAGTGAAAGCGAAGTACAGTTTGGCAAAGCTTTAATGCACAAACGTGGATAGGTACTTACAGGCTCAAAGCATTAATCAAGTATCAAAATTGCAATGAAAACCGGAAATTGCGCAATTCACGTTTGCACATTAAAGATTTGCCACACTGTAATTCACTATTAGTTCCTCTTTCAATTTTTGGTGACTATATCCACATATGACCATCACAATTGGGAGAGATCTTCCTTGGATCCTTCTGCCATTTATGGTCAGCGTTCTAGCCTGAACGACCCCTGGACTTAAAAGCTAGGGGGCAGATCCACAGAGGTCTGCACCGGCGCAGCGTATGGGAGATACGCTACGCCGCTGTAACTTACTTTGCCAGACTTCGAATCCACAAAGTTTTCGCGGCGTAAGTTACGACGGCGTAGTGTATCTCTGGTGGCGAAATTCAAATCGGCGATTAGGGGGCGTGTTTCATTTAAATGAAGCGCGTCCCCGCGGCGAATGAACTGCGTATGCGCCGTCCCTAAATTTCCCGCTGTGCATTGCACTAAATGACGTCGCAAGACGTGAATTACGTCCATCCCGATTCACGGACGACTTACGCCAAAAAAAAAATCTAAATAAACGCGGGAACAATGGCCATACATAACATGGCAAGTCTAACTATACGCCGCAAAATAGCAGCTTTAACTATACGCCGGAAAAAGCCAACTAGAGACGACGTAAGAGAATGCGACGGCCGCGCTTACGTTCGTGGATCGTCGGAAATAGCAAATTTGCATACTCGACGCGGAAAACGACACGAACTCCACCCAGCGGATGCCGAAGTATTGCATCTAAGATCCGAAGGCGTACGAAGCCGTACGCCTGTGGGATCTAACCCAGATGCCGTCGTATCTTGGTTTGAGGATTCAAACTAAAGATACGATGCGGGAAATTTGAAAGTACGCCGGCGTATGAGTAGATACGCCGGCGTACTCTCTCTGTGGATCTGCCCCTAGGTGTCCATTATTTTCGGTGAGTGGGGACACTGGAGGGGTGTTAGGCGCACCTTGAAGTTTGGAGCACAACTGCATTTTATGATTGGTGCACATTTGCACAATGTTAATGGACTTTCTTTGTTATTGATTTTTTTCACCCATCAATTTGATTTGTTTATAATTTTGCAAGCGCTGTAATTATATATACTTTTTAAGTTCAAAGATTTTTTATTGGAAATGATATGATGATAACAGAAGGATAACATGGACAGTTATGCGGGTGAAAATACATTCCAAATCTTAAAGTTGCACTTTTAAAAACCTTACTCTAATCGCAGAAGCTAACAAAGGAAACTAACTCACCTGCAGTATAGTGTGCAATTCAACCAATATCAAAAAGTTCGTCAGACGGTATAGCATTACGTTTTATAAAAAATTGGCCAAGCATTATGGATCTCGTCCCCCAAGATGCCCCAAAGGGATCACACTGCATCCCAGGGGACGAGGACACAAGGCCCTCTCACGCGGCCTTCCGAATGGCACAACCTTATTGGAAGAGAAAGGTTTCACATAACATTGTTGATAATGCATATATATATACCGTATATACTTTGTATTCAGCAAGTGAACAGCACTTTGTGTACACCAGCCACAATCACTAGTATTACTTATTTGCACTCACTTCCAGTGCGAGAAAATATATTTTTGTTTCACTGAATAAGAATATATGCAACACTGTGGGACACAATCATATAACATTCACTTCTTACAACACCCTGTTATGCCGCCTACACACGATCGGTTCGTCTGATGAAAACGGTCTGATGGACAGTTTTCATCAGACGAACCGATCGTGTGTGGGCCCCATCGTTTTTTTTTCCCATCGGTGAAAAAACTTAGAACCTGTTTTAAAATGATCTGATGGTTAAAAAACCGATAGGAAAAAACGATCGCCTGTGGGGAAATCCATTGGTTAAAAATCAACGCATGCTCAGAATCAAGTCGGCGCATGCTCGGAAGCATTGAACTTCATTTTTCTCAGCACGTCATTGTGTTTTACGTCACCGCATTCTGACAGGATCGTTTTTTTAACTGATGGTGTGTAGGCAAGACTGATGAAAGTCAGCTTCATCGAAAATCTGATGAAAAAATCAATCAGACCGTTTTCATCGGATGAACCGATCATTTGTACAGGGCATTACAGCAGAAAATATTCAGAGATGTGGCTGGTTGTTACATTTTATAAATCGTCCTTTACTATGCTGTGTAAATACTCAACTTGGTGGGGTCGAAAGGAGAGTCAAAAAGATACCCGATGCACTAAAAAAAAAAAAAAAATCTAACAAAAGGAAATGAAAAAAATAAAAAAAATAAGCATCAGCCAAAAACTAACAAATGGACTTACCTTCTACAATATAATCATGTGGTCCATCCGGCAACATGGCTGCTCCCTGAACTACTATACCAGTTTTATTCATCTAAAATGTAAAGTGCTAACAAACAGGATAATGCAATTCACATTTTAAATGTTTGAATTATGACCTGATATATTGACTCGCAGCAAAGAACTCTTTTTTTCAGGTAGACCTTTCTTTTTGCTAGTCAAAGTGATGGAAGTTCAATGTTTTTCATTGTCACCAACCTTGTAAAATAATAGTTTTCCACGTTATGTCAGGAAAAAACACAAAAGGGCTCCAATAGAATAGTTAGTGTTTTCTCTGCATTTTTGCTTTTTTTTTTCTACAACCTGGTTGAATTTGTCATGTCATGACTCATGACTTATCTTTTTACTGTAACAGAAACTTTAGAAAGTAAATGGCTCTAGCCTTGATGTTGTAAGCACAGATATTTTAGTAGGGCCAAGGTTTTATCTGTTAACACTGCTCAGAAATCTGCTTTGTGATTGTCCTATTTAGAAAACATCATTCAGAACATCTTTTGCTGTTACCAAAAGCATTAGCTCTAAACTCAGAGTTGGACAGGGGGAGAATAAAAAAAGTTGCCATTCATCCTACAGTCTGACAAAGAAGAGTGTGCAATAATAAACTTGACACTTTATACAGATCTGTATTGCCCTCATCTGCAACATTACCACTCATCAGTGAGAGCTGCTTTGAACATTATTCTATCCTCTTTTATAATGACGTTCACATCTTCAGCAATCCGTGCATGATGTCAACTTAAAAATATCATCAGTAGACCACTCGAAAGTTCATTTTATCTCTTCTGCTCCATTGTGATGAATTTTAAACTGTTCAGGAAAAATTTGACAAAATTGCTGAATTTAATTATACTGGGATAAACATAAAATGTTTATGTTAGAATTAGCCAGCTTGTCTCCCTATTTTTAAAGCAGAATATAATTGGTTGAGGAGCAACCGGAGTTCAGCATTCTATGATACAGCAATATCAATTCTGCTTCTATAATAACAGTGAGTTATAGGAAAGAAGAAGCTGAAATTATTCAAAATGGTTCAGCAATTGTATCCTCCTGCTGGATAGTCCTGAATAAAATTTCTCTTATGGCAAAAAAGGAAAGTCTAAACAGATTTTCTAATTATTTTATCATCATTAAAACAGTTACAGTAGATAAGTGCAAGGTTCAGTGAAAATGCTTAAAGCGGGAGTTCACCCTAAAAAAAATGTTTTACCTTAGATTGATGCTCATTTTGTCTAAGGGAATCGGCTATTTTTTTTAAAATCGAAGCTGTACTTACCGTTTTACAGAGCGATCTTCTCCGCCGCTTCCGGGTATGGTCTTCGGGACGGGGCGTTCCTATTTGATTGACAGTCTTCCGACAGGCTTCCGACGGTCGCATCCATCGCGTCACGAGTAGCCGAAAGAAGCCTAGCATCGGTGCGGCTCTATACGGCGCCTGCGCACCGATGCTCGGCTACTTTTGGAAAATCGTGACGCGATGGATGCGACCGTCGGAAGCCTGTCGGAAGACTGTCAATCAAATAGGAACGCCCAGACCCGCAGCCCATACCCGGAAGTGGCGGAGAAGATCGCTCTCTAAAACTGTAAGTACAGCTTCGATTTTAAAAAAACTAGCCGATTCCCCTAGACAAAATGAACATCAATCTAAGGTTAAAAATTTTCATTTCCGGTTAAACCTCCACTTTAAGCATATGTAAAGCTAAAACTTTTTAGTTTTTAGTTTTAAAGGGGTTGTAAATGTTTGTTTTTTCACCCTATGCATGGGGCCCCCCCCGTTTTACTTACATGAGCCTGTTCACTTGCTTGGCTCATCCCCAGCGTCCTCTTCTCCACTGAGTCTCTGCATTGGTAGGAGAGCTGCCGCTCCAGATGAGCACACTAAAATAATCAATGTCCACTCAGGAACCAGTGGGTGCCGGCAATGCACGGGATGTGCAAAAGAAGGAAAACATGGACAGCCGCACTCCAAATTCTTAAAAAAGACGTGCCCTTTATTGGGTGAAGGAAAAATGCACTACAGGTATCAGCACACAGTGGGAAAAACATTGTCTTCTGCTCATGTCAATTATATTCATTGAGGAGGGAGTAGGGGGAGGGGATGAGCCATGCTCTGTTTGTCTTACAGAGACATGGAGCTGGTTTAAGGCTGAGCTTGCAGGAGTGTCCCTATAGCAAGCGGCTTGCTATGGGGTCATTTAGCGCAGGAAAGGGGAGGAGAGCAAGGAGCGCCATCAGGGGGACCCTTGGAAGCTGAATTGAGGCTTCTCTGTGCAAAACCATTGCACAGAGCAGGTAAGTATAACATATTTGCTTTTTTTTATTTTTTTTATTAACATTTACAATCACTTTTAGGCTGGGTTCACACTTGAAACGGATGCAGCAGGGGTCCAGTGTGTCCCTATTGTCTGTTTCTTGGGAGGAATTAGCATAGCTCCCAACCATCCCTGATTTAGAGGGACTGTCCCTGATTTGGAACAAAGTCCCTCTTGTCCCTCATTTTGGTCTGATGCATGTATCTGTATATAAAATGCACTATGTATCAAAAAAATTGTTTTTTCAATGCTAATTCTTTTATCCAATTTCAAAACGGTTGCATTTGTATATTTCAGAAGCCAATATAAAGGAATAATAGTAGTAAAAAAAAAAAAGAAAAAAAAAGGACTTTTACTAAGGTTTAACTAATAATTTTTTTATAATTCTCCTTTAAGGGGTTGTGTGTCCTTTGCCTACATACTTTTGCTAATAGGTGTCCCTTGTTCAAATCTCAGAAAGTTGGGAGTACCAGACCCCTGTGCAACCCGCTCCGCAGATGTTACCTCTCCATTGAGAGACAGTCACAATCTCCTGTCATTCGAACTGGATGCCGGGAAACTCGCATCCAGTTCACAATAGTGTGAACCCAACCTAAATGTTCATGGCCTGGTCACAGGCTTCAGTATAAGCAATGCTAGGGTGAGTCTTCTTTATGTATTTCCATGATTTATATTTGTGTTTTACTGGAGAGAACTTTAAATTGGCATACCTTATTTTGTTAATCCTGTTATGAATTTTAATGAACACTACAGTGCCCATCAGTTTCTCCAAAAAAATACACAATGATATGAAAGTGGAGTGCAAATAAAATAAAAACACGTGCAGTGATGTCATCTGCAGACAATCATCACCTTTATTTAGTAGATCCTCAGCAATCAAGTGACCCAGAAGAAATCACAGGCAGGTTTTTCTTAACAATATGACTCCTGTGTTTCTGAATTCAACTCCTGAGATTAATATGGCTGCAAGGTAAATGGTCTGTTTCTAGACTCAAAAGCCAGGTCTGTAACCTGTTCTTACTTTGCCCTGGCCGTGCACTTCTCGCAGAAAACATAAATGCTTTCACAGCCATTCAAAAATATATGGGTCTCTTTAAATATTTCTACTCTGTGACCATAAATCTAAAGGTTTCATTGTGCTATCCTAATGTTTTATATAGTGTGTGGAAAGTCGGGGCATGTTTAGCCAAGTGGTCTGCACTATACAACCAAATAGTCGTTTTTTTCCCCCCAAAATAAAATAGCTTTATTTTCTGCGTAGTACCAGTTTTTATAATGGCTCCTTAAGCTCCAGAGAGGGAAAATATATTAACTGTCATGCATATTTTCTATTTACTTTTACAATGAGAAACAAAGATGTTCTATTGTGACTAGCTCTGAAATGTAGAAGGTCAAAGTCTGTCTGTTAATTGAAAAAACATTCACAGGTTGGAAAGCAGCTAAACCTATATTCATGCTATTAAATCCTTTATGTGCATGTTTTCTTAGCGTAATCTTGTGTTGCCTGTATTCTGAGTAATATATTGAAATATAACTAAAAATGGGAAATTGTAGTTGAAGGATTAGTAAGGACTGACCCCATGAGTTTGAACTGTATCCCCCATAGCTTATATTTTAGTTATGGGAGGACTCTGGAAAGCTTGTTGCTCGAGTTTCTGATTGTGTACCATTTTCACAATAATGTTTCACAACTTCTCTGTAAATTAAAATAAAAAATAAATAAAAATTGAACAGCGAGAAACGGATGAACCACATTCAATCCCCTTTTGCTTGTGCAGGTCGATACACCTTAAAGCTTTTGTGCAGGATTCTTAATAACAAAGCCTCCAGGAGATATAACGGTTGAACCAAGTCAACCATCTGGGATCCATCCAAATCTGATATCTACTTGTTGCTTATTCTGAATGACCTTAAGGGTTTCTGAGTACCTAATTCAACCTTAAAGGGGTTGTAAAGGTACAATTTTTTTTCCTAAATAGCTTCCTTTACCTTAGTGCAGTAAACAGAAATGGTATACTCATCAGATTGTCTGTCAAATGATCGGAGTGTCTCTGGCATGTTAGGTCTCAAGCCCCTTTCTTCCCTATCCATCTCTTCCTCCCCTCTTTTTGTTTTCTTTTTACTTTCTCCTTTCCATAGTCTGCGACCTTGGCGGGACCCAGGTGAGATGTGAGATCATTCTCAAATCAGACTTACACCCATTCAGGGTATGTTTATTATCACATATTATATAATAGATACTTTCGGGCAAACTACAAAAAAAATTGTTTTTTCTCATCCATGTACATATGTCTATTTTTATATTTCTTTTCTGACCCATAGGTGTTCTATGCAAACTTCTTGCAATAAGGTTGTACTGTAAATACTGGCTCAAGCATGACTTTATTGGAGCACCTAGAGTAGATTTACATGATGGAGAGCTAAGCGGTTCCCAGGCGCTGAAGTATATCTGGATACAGTATATTCACAGTGCAATTATTAGATTTATTGCTATTACCACTATGATTATGGCTATTATCAATAGTGTTATTATTTTTTGGATGCCCCATGCAGCTAGCACACAACACGCTTGTTATCCAGTGTTGGTCTAATTGGCTTGATGAGGTGTTTTACTTTATTTTGTTTTCTTACTTACTATTTTAGAACATCCCTCTCCTGAAGAAGCATATAAGCAAAATGAGTTGAGATTGAGAATCCGTCCACAGTGCATATTTATGTGATCATCATACTTCTGTACTCTCAATCCCCGGGGTGGGAGGGTATTGTTGGGCCCTCTCCTGTTGTTTTTGGTATATCATGATGCTGTGGGGGATCCCTAAGGGATGTGTTCAGTGTGATTTATATCTGTTTAATGTCATATATATTCTTTTTGTTTCGGTTTCAGAGAGGACAAGGCTAATCTGGCCCTTTTAGTGATAGACTTTTTTTGTTTAATGGCCAAGTGTTCATAAAGGATTGCATTTTACTATTTGTGTGTGTCATGACATTTTTTTTGAGCGATCATCCACCTTAAAAAATCCCACTAGTATTTATTTATCTTTTCAATTTCGAGAGTATTGGTATTGTTCTCTGGATCAATGGTGTTTTTTTTTTAATGTAACTATGAAACAAAGGATACAAAGGGTAGGTCAGTGAGATTTGAATTGTTGGACATGGGAGAGTGTAATACACTGAAATAATAATTAAACATTGTAGCAGTAAACATAAGCAGTTCAAACCTAGGACACTAATGACAGAAGATGAAAATTTTAGTCCAATTATCCATTGTTTTCAATGACAGAATTATCAGCCTATATTCTGACTATACTTGAGGCCTCATTTGGAACTGTTATGCAGCTATCATTTTAAGGTGCATATTTGAATCTGATTGAATGTAGTGGGGCAAGAAAAAAAAGTGCTTACAAAAAATGTTGGACATTTTGCTAAACAGGGTCTGACAATTACTAAATGGATAACATTAGATAGATACATTTAGATCATTTCCAGCATGTTTTGACATGCATGGATACTAGACATGTGCACACTGAAATATTTTGTTTTAGAATTTCGTTTTCGTCTGAAAAATAAATTTATTTAGTTACTCTCGAAATTCGTTTTTATTTATTTAGTTTTTCGTAAAAAAAATTCATTCGTCCGAAAATCCAAATTAAGGTTGAATCTGTCATTGAAGGCTTATGGTGTCTTTAGAATGTTCTAAGAAAAAAAAAAAAAAAGAAGATTCGATAGAACCTTTAAAAAGAAAAAAAAAAATTTGACTCTTCGTGTCTCTCTATGTCGAATCTTTATGTCTCTCTATGTCAAATCTTCATGTCTGTCTATGTCGAATCTTTTCTCTCTATGTCGAATCTTTTCTCTCTATGTCGAATCTTTTCTTATTATGTAGAATAATATTGAACTAATAGAGTTAAGGTTAGGCACATTCGACGAAATGCAACGAAAACGAAAATAAAGCATTTGTTTATGTCGGATCTTTCGTTTTTCCTTTTCTGTGCTTTCGTTATCGTTTGTTAAAACGATAACGAAAATACCTGAAATTCGGACGAAAATGCATTCGGATGAAAACGAATGCACATGTCTAATGGATACCTTTAAAGGAAGACCAAACAATGACAACATGTGCAACATTGGCAAACCCTATATAAACATTGCACATTTGCCACTGTACAATATTAAAGCTGGTATTAAAAAATGTGTTATTCTGGTTTTTACTAGGTAGAACCTAAAAAATGTTCATCTACTTTTGCTGCATTGTTCTTTGTAATAATACATTAAAGCTATATGGGATTTGAATAAACTAGCTAATCTGTTTTCAGAAACCTTCTTATGTTATCCAGCACAATGGTAATAAGCTCAAAGGTAAAATATGAATAGCAAGTGATGGTGAAGCTAATCTAGAGATACAATGTCACCCAGACATCACACCTTGTCTCCTCTTCCTTGTCCTAAAAGACCTCCTTCTCTTTCCTTAGACTGGCTTTTCTAATTAGATTTGACATTGACATTTAGTGAACTATAACTGCATTTCCATTGCATTTTCAGGAGTATAGTCCTACCTTATCGTATTATTTCTTTGAGAAACCCTCTCTCACCAAGAGGTCTTGTGAAAGTTCTCATCCATACATAACTCTGAAATGTGATAAATTATACATTATTTTAAAGGTTTAATATGTAATAAACAACACAAAACATAATAGTTGATGTTTAAAAATAATACAATACACTAATTCAACCTTAAATAGACAAGAAGGATTGTGAACTAAATGTTTTCATGCTTCTGCTTTAAATATAGGGTTTTATTTAATTTTGTATGTGTTTACAATTATGTGTGCATAATACACCTATATGGTAGCTTCTTCTTCCTTTTTGGTCTATGAGTATAACAAGTAAACTATTATGGTTTCTGGTCAATGTTAGCTTTTTTTTGTGAAAAATTATAATATATAGTGTTTTATGAAACAAACAAAAAAATAATATATAGTGTTTATATATTTGTGTATTATTTGTATAAATTTTTTTCTATTCACTATTTAAGCCATTGCCACCTTTTCCCAACTGATTATTTCTATGTTTAGCATAACAACTGCTTTTTAGACTAGAGTTCTAGAAACTGACTGGAATAGTCAAAATGTAACATTTGATTCAGTATTTACCTACTTACACATCAATGCAAACATTGTTTTTTTATTTTATTTATTTTTTAGTACTCACCATCAGTGGCGGGACAAGGTCATCCAGCACCCAGGGCAAAGTTGCCAAACTATGCCCCCTTTCCCTTAGGGTTAGGGTCAGGGTGCCCCCCATCCCTGCAAAAATACATTGCGCCAGGGGCAGCCTCCCCTCCTGCCCACCCCTTGTACCGGCCCTGCTCACCATATGAGAATAACTTACTGTTTAAAGGTAAGTCAAATGCACAAACAAATCAGCATGTTCTTTTTCCAATATATAGGTGAGCAATCCTCAGGCAAGAGGAAAATTAATTATCATAGTTTAATAGGTTTAATATAAAAAAACTAGGTTAAAACTGGATAATAGCATGTGTGTACAGTAAACTAATAGAAAATCACAGCCCTGGTCTACAATGTCTCACTCAGTATTGAGCATGTACCAACATGTCTCCAAGCCCCACTTGACCCATTTCATCACCTGGACTTCATCAGAGATGTGCAGTACATATTTAAGGTATTTAGGTAGTTACTATATACATTTACTTAAAGCAGAGGTTCACCCACAATACACATATTATGTTAACAAGATCTATGTAGCAGATACTTCTAAATATGGCTGTTGTTTTTTTTTCGTTTGGATGTAATTACCGTGATTCAGATGTATTAGTTGTTACTTCCGGGTATTCCTTCCGTGGGAGTGGGCGTATCTCTCTCTTTCCCCGGCGCCCCAGTGTGTGCTGGGAGGTGTCCGCAATGTCTCCTGGGAGCTCAGTGTAATGATTCCCAGGAGACGATCTGTGACACCAAGTAGCGTAATCTTGCGCTATTTCACTTGTCTGGTGACTCATCAAGAGGGTCACGTGACGAGGGCGGACCCAATTCCGCCATTTTAAATAAGGGCACACAGGTAGGAATTGCGAGATTTTGTGGTGCATGCTGAGAGACTAGCATCACCTTTTCCCGGAAGTCTGTGCTTGTGGGCTTCACAATGCCCACAAGCAAGATGGAAAAGACCAGGATCGTTTTTTATAAGTTATTCTTTAGAATGAAAATAGACTGGAGATGGTTCTAATCGGCTACCAAGTGAGTGATATGTTGGTATCTGTAACCCCATTAAATGCACTCAAATTTAAAAAAACGAGGGACTGCGGAACCTCCGCTTTAATGTGGCCCTGTCAATTATCCAACAATATAAAACTGAAAGTACCCTGCAGGGGAAGAGGCTGAACACTCGTCTTTCCAGCAGATGACGTCTTGAACAGCTTTAAGCACCACTGTTATTTAATACATCCTGGCGTGTTGCCCGCTGGCCACAGTGGTACCTCCTGCTGACCCCTATAGCACTACAGGGCACATAAGTGCTTAAGAGGATATGGAGAGGAATCACAGCAGCCAGAAGACACAGTATAGGACACACCTGAAAGTGTAGTTTAGCAACAGCTCTCAGAGCTCTGCAACAGAGCAAAGTTTCAAATGTTTCCTACCAGATATATACATATTCCCCTTCTTTTCTTGTAGGGTACTTTCATTTTTATTTTGTCAGGTAAGCACCTTTTTACATTTAAAATAATATTAATTTCATAGATCTGATCCTATCACTTCACCAGGAAAGGACATACTAGACATATTAGTCCATTTCTCCCCTGAAATTTTTTGGAATATCTGTTGTTGGGCAAGAGAGCTGGATGCACCAATTTTTTTTGCATCAAATAATCCCAAAGATAAATACTGTATATGCTGCATATTTGCGCCCTGCTTGTAAAATGTAAGTCTTAAAGTAGTTAAAATAAAATCCACATCATATTTGAACTACAACTGGAACTGGATTTATTTGGGTTTTCTGTTTTGTTTTGCATCAAATGTATATGTTATGTGACAAATGGCCTCAAATGCCTCAAGGTCTAATGCTAGACATGGATGAAATACCACCCAGCGTGAGGGGCTTCCTGAAGTAAAACACTCTTTTGCCTTGTACACATGACCAGTTATCCTGTCTGGGAAACTGCCATGACAGCGCGTGTATGCTCCATCGCAGTTTTCCCGACAGAAATGTTCTCTTTTTTCCCACCAGGAACCCCCGGCAGTTTTTAAAGGGGTGTTCCAGTAATTTTTTATGTTTATTAAACGTCAGCAGCTACAAAAAGTGTAGCTGCTGGCTTTTAATAAACATACACTTACCTGCTCCACGTTCCAGCGACGCGCCGGCCGGGGCTCCGCTCCTCTCCCCCCCTCTCCGGCCGGCGTCTTCATTCCAAGTGTGGGCACCCGGCCGTGACAGCTTTCGGCTTCACGGCCGGGCACCCACTGCGCATGCGTGAGTGTCACTGTGCATTCACGAGCATCGCTGCACCACCCAATTGGACAGGCGATCGCCTGGGACCTGTCACGTATCCCAGGCGATCGCCCACAGGGAGGGGCTGGAGAAAGGCGATTAGACTATTCGCCTTAGCAGTCCCTCGGCGGAAGGAGGAAGTGGGACAGGAAGTCCCACTCCTCCTGAAGCTCCCACTCCCCCCCCAAAAAAATTACATGCCAAATGTGGCATGTAAGGGGGCGAGGAGTGGATTAAGTGGAAGTTCCACTTTTGGGTGGAACTCCGCTTTAAGCCGGCAGTTTACCTATAAGAGAAAAACTCTCATGGCAGTTTTCCTGTCGGCAACTCCGGCTGTGTGTAGGGGGGAAAAAGCTACTGAGCAGGTTCTTGGTTATCCCCTTGGTTTTCCCGGCGGACTTTTTACTGCCGGTAAAACCAATCGTGTGTATAAGGCCTTAAAGGTTTTTTCCACTTTGCTGAGAGTGGCCCAAATGAATGTTCCTCACTAACATGTGAGATCGCTGAATGTGCAGTATAAACTAAGGCTACATACAGCATACGGCACTGTGTTCCCTGACTCAAGCCGAGACCTTCCTGTCTCATACCCAGAACACAGTAGAGTCTATCACAGTGGAGCTCAGCCATTCAGAGAAAGCGATGTATTCATGCAATGATTGGCTGAATCCGAGATTGTGACATGACCAGCCAGCCTCTCTGACTCAGCCTCTCAGAGGAAACCTGGAGCAGAGTGCGGTATGCTGTATGTAGCCAATTTTCACCACACATCCAGCAGCCTCACATGTTAGTGAGGGACATAGTTTGTTTGGGCCAAACTAACTACTGAGTGTAAAGTGTTTTAAAATATGTAGTTCAGCTTGAAATGGTTTGGCCTCCAGTGGGTGTGTGTACCATAGTCACAAACTGAGTGATGGAATGAGCCTATAATTGTTGAACTGTTGGATAGGAGTCTTGAACTTTTTGTGTTATGTTTTATTTACTCTCGAAGAAAGAATAACGATGGAAAAGAAACAAACATGTATTTTTTTATTGTGATACATTTGTTGCAGTATTCATACCCTTGAGCCTTGCCATTAAAGTGGAATTCAGCCAAAAGTGATAATCTAATAGATAAAAAGTTGTGCTAAAAATTAGCAAATGTCAGTGCAAAAACATGATGAAAAAATATATAAAACACGTGCTACAAATGAATCCAAGTATAGAATCCAAATAGATGTTGCAAGAGTTAATTATTATCAGATTGTAATACATGCAGTCACTATTCATCTCCATGTGCAAAGTCCGCAGAAGACACCGCGACCTTGGAATAGTAAAATTGCCTGCTTACCAGCTAAAATGGACCTTCAATCAAGAAAGGTCAAGAGTGCTTTTGGCTAAAAACTCAGCCAGGGCCTCTTATTGATGGTCCTGCGGGGTCTCTTTAGGCCGAGGTGAGGGTCATTCAACAACACTCTCCATTGTATCATGCCCAGAAATAGAAAATGCTCCACATAGTGTAAAAACTTAATGGTAGTTTATTTAAAATGTAGAATCACACATCAATGTAGAAATAAAATGTTAAAACAGTCTCACCGGCTGGCATAGAGAAAGCAACCTGCATTTCCAGGAACCAAGGTATGCTATGATGTGGGCACGTCGGTCTGCGTAGGGCATACCTAGAGGACATACCAAGATGTTTAGTTATTGCATATGATTGTTGTGGCCCATTCCAGTTTTTTGAATAGCATCTTTAATATAGTGCATGTCAACTTTAACAAAACGCTTTGGAGTCTCAACAGAGTTGTCTCCTCCCCTGATTTTGCTGGAAAGATGAGTTATCATTAAGGTTAATGGAACTTGGAGTAGTTTGGTACAGTGCTTACCAAACTCTACACTGACTGCCTATTTGGCTATTGCCTCTTGGATCCTGAAATATAAAAAAAAAGGTGTTTGCAACACATGTAAGCCCTCTTCCACACAGGCGGACTCTGTCGCTACGGAGTCCGCCAGCTCTGCCGGCTCAGAGGGAGATCTCACCGCTGATCTCCGCTGAGCCGGCGAATGACAAGTCTCTCTCTGCTCACTGAGCAGGGAGGGGTTTGTGCAGCGCCGCTGTCTCCTATGGGGAGATCTGATGAAAACGGACATCATGTCTGTTTTCATCAGATCTCACCCGATCTGATCCACCATGGATGGATGGGGACATATCGCCATCCATCTGATTTTGACGGACCGGATCTGGTCGGATGTCAGCGGACATGTCTCCACTGACATCCGACGCTCCATAGGACTGCATGGAGCAGACGTTCAGGTCCGCCATCAAAACTGACAAGTGGACCTGAACTGTCCGATCGTGTGAAAGAGGCCTTATACAGTACCTATCAATCACAAGCATTTCAGAATATCCAAGAAGTTTGCTAAAATCCCTGTAAGATATCCACTATGTTGGAGAGCAGTTGAGCAATAATGAGCATTTGCAAGTGTTGGTAGTTCTCATTATAACAAACATAGATTTTTTATCATGTTTGAAAATCTACTCAATTGTTTAGCATAACTGGAAACTGTGCTATCACCATGTGTAGTTCATCTGAATATTGACTGAATGAGGGAAAGCAGGTAGAAATCCTAATGGTTTTATAATATATATAAACACGGACAGATATTTAATTGACCGTTTCTCTCAATTAGATATCAGTGCATACCTAACAATACTTTTTATGTAAGCCTTACTACATTTAGAAGATAAGTACACCCTAAAAAACATTCCTTAAAAAAAAAAAAAAAAGTATTCAGTGTTCCGATTTGTATACTGTGTGGTTTAACAGTACATGATATATGTCAACAGTAAATGTATGACTAATGCCGCGTACACACGATCGGAATTTCCGATTAAAAAGTCAGATGGACTTTTTTCATCGGAAATTCCGATCGTGTGTTGGCCCCATCGGATTTTTTTCCATCGGTGTTTAGAAATAGAACATGTTTTATTTTTTTCCGATGGAAAAAAAAAAAGATAGGAAATTCCTATAGTCTGTGTGGAACTCCGACATGCTCAGAATCAGGTCGACGCATGCTCGGAAGCATTGAACTTAATTCTTCTTGGCTCGTCATAGTCTTTTACGTCACCACATTTTGGATGGTCGGAATTTGGTCTGACAGTGTGTATGCAAGACAGCTTGAACGGAATTCCGACGAAAAATTCCATCGGATTTTAGGCCATCGGAAATTCCGATCGTGTGTACGAGGCATAAGCAATTCATAAGCCTCTTCCCTTTGCTTTATATATGCCTTTTCTTATCTGAATGTGAAATCAATTTGTTCTCCAAGCTGTTAAGCAATGTCATCCTATCATGTGCTCAGCACTTGGTTGCTCAGTGTAATGGAGAGGTCTTTACAATAACCTTAAAAATACTTATAGAAAGTAACAAGATCATCTTGCAGGTTCTTACCTTCTTGACTCAATTTTGTTTGAGAAACTTATAAAAGTCATTTCTAATCTTTTTTTCTTTTCTCTATTTATAACTCTTCTGTTCACTTCTGAACTTTTTTCCTCTAACTTTATAACCTAAGTGCTAACAATTTGACCATTTAGAGAACATTATTTTGCTTCCTCTTTATAGTATTTAATACTTAACTGTGCTGATAAATACACAGATGAAAAGCATATAATGATTTGTATTTCTGTCTATCCAGTTCTGTGATTTACACAGTTCTGCCACAACAAACAGCCCCGTCTGGCGGGACAGAAGACCTGATTTTTCATTGTTGCAGTTGAGTAATACTTATGGGGCTTTTTCAACCTGCAGCCTTTGATTTGAACAGTGAAAGAAGAGGCAGTAGACTGATGAGCACATCTATATGTCTTTATGCTCTCTGTTCCTATACGTATTTCAAAACATTTATATTCTGCCATCGGATTGTCTCCCAATCCTTAATATTTCTTTCTCAGTTTGAATCAAGTCTGGTACTTACATTGCTTCTATTGAAAAGAAAACAAAAAAAATAATAATGTATTAATGAATACAGAGCTGCACCTGTTTGTATTTTGTATATATGCCTGGAGTTCAGCTTTATCATTATTGGTTTGTTTGACATTTATAAAAATGTATATAGCAAAGAAGGATTTGTAATTTTAAATCTCTAATGTCTATTAGGTTGACATACACTGTATTACCAAAAGTATTGGGACACCTGCCTTTACACTCACGTGAACTTTAATGGCATACCAGTCTTAGTCCGTAGGGTTCAATATTGAGTTGGCCCACCCTTTGCAGCTATAACAGCTTCAACTCTTCTGGGAAGGCTGTCCACAAGGTTTAGTGTGTCTATGGGAATGTTTGACCATTCTACCAGAAGCGCATTTGTGGTGTCAGGCCCAGATGTGGACTAGCAGGCCTGGTTTGGAGTCTTCACTCTAATTTATTCCAAAGGTGTTCAATCGGTTGAAGTCAGGACCCAAACTCGCTCATCCATGTCTTTATGGACCTTGCTTTGTGAACTGGTGCGCAGTCATGTTGGAACAGGACAGGGCCATCCCCAACCTGTTCCCACAAAGTTGGGACCATGAAATTGTCCAAAATGTCTTGGTATGCTGATGCCTTTAGAGTTCCCTTCACTGGAACTAAGGGGCAAAGCTCAACCCCAGTAAAACAACCCCACACCATAATCCCCCCTCCACCAAATGATTTGGACCACTGCACAAAGCAAGGTCCATAAAGACATGGGTGAGCGAGTTTTGGGGTGGAGGAACTTAATTGGTCATGGCCTCAACCCGAAAAATAATACCTTTGGGATGAATTAGAGATTTCGAGTCAGGCCCTCTCTTCCACATCAGTGCCTGACCTCAAGGAAGAATGGTCAAACATTCCCATATGAAAGAAAAAAGGCCTATCTTTAATGTACATCCAAAACAGGGTGACACTGCGGATGTACCAGTAGTCGGTGTGCCACTGTCCCGATATTATTGGAATTGGCTAAAGGCTAGTAAATTTGGACTTTGAAGGCACACGGTACATATGGTAAGAAAGCTAGATAAATGTATTTTATAAGAATGTCATAAAAACAGTTACAAACATAAAATCATTGAAATCAAGTAAATAACTGGTCCACATAGGTTGTCACAATAATGATACAGTTCTACCATAGAAGGCTCAACTATAAAGCATGATTGTAATGCGTCCCCAACCCGAAAGTGCTGGATCACGTACTGGGAACATGATCCAGCGCAGGAGAGCCACCTTGCCGCCATATACTGTATTTATTGGCGTATAACACTCACTTTTTTACCCTGAAAATAGAGGGTAAACTGTGCATGCATGTTTTACGCAGGGGGCTGTGGAAAGTTTTTTTTCCTGAAACTTCCCTCTTAAAGTTAGGGTGCGTCTTATACGCCTGTGCGTGTTATACGCCGATAAATACGGTATATAAAGTATAGAGTTGGCAAGTGGTTAATGAGTAGAGAAATTATACCACTTATATGACTCACCTTAATATATCTATACTATAAAATTAGCAAAAAAAAAAATTCTTTAAAAAAACATGCAATAAGAATGAAGAAATATTGTTAAAGCTAAAAAATATATATTTGACATCTTAATGGCCTTTTTAAATGTCACATAAGATGCAAACATGAAACTTCATAATTTTCACATTCTTCCTAATAGTGCAATTGATTTGAATGCATTTACTTTTTTGATGTAGATAATATATATATAAAAAAAAAGTAATTGCTAAAATAGCATACATTAAAATAATTGTTTTACATTTTATGCATCAACTAAAATAAAATTTTGTCACATCTGTTCTCATTTTTTTTTTTTATTCTTAGTACTGATTTTATGCACCTTTTTCAAAAAAGAAACATTATATTATAAATGAGAAAAAATATGACATACATGAATGGCTGCTTTCATGCAAAGCAAGAAAATATGATTAATGAAATCTAGAATGGAGGGGAAGTCATGCCCTTTAAATATTAGATTTCATTACACTAAGTAGATACGAGGACTCAGAAAGCAGATACTTCACCTTTGCATTTATTCTTGGTAAATATTTCATGCCCTTGCAATGATCAAAGATGGAATTGCCCTATGTAACCAAAGCAGTGACCAGTCCATGCTGAGGTCTGTTATTGGATCTATATACTGTAGGCATGACTGTCCGCTGAAAAAGGAGACAGCTGTCCGCATGGAATGTGACGTGCAAAGCTCTGACCTCTATTGCTCCTACCACTTTCATTATGATTCTAACAAAGAGTAATAAGACAGGGAAAAAAAACCTTGACAAGTGCTGAACTAAGAACTAAACGAAAGAAGAACATCATAGAAATAATATGTAATGTACCGGTAATTGTCCTGATTTATATGAATTGTAGTTAGTGTCAAGGTAAATATGTAGGTGTGTTACATGGACATGGGATAATAATGTGATAATTCAAATAGGAGAGATATGAGAAACTAAAATATATGTAAAAGATGCTAAAAAGTTTTAATGTGATAATAGATAGAAAAAGTGTTTATGTGTGTATGCATGTATAAATGTGTGTCTCTGATATACAGTGGAACCTTGGATTACGAGCATAATGCGTTACAGGAGAATGCTTGTAATCTAATGCACTCGCATATCAAAGCGAGTTTGCCCATAGAAGTCAATGAAAACTAAAATAATTCCATTCCGCACTGACTTCTATTGCATGCAATAACGTATATGGCCATATTCAATAATAATAATAAAAAAAAAATCTTCATCAATTTAAGCCAATATGTATTCTGCTATTTTTGGTAAAAAAAAATCCCAATAGGCGTAAATTGATTGGTTTACGCAAACGTTATAGCATCTACAAACCATGGGATATTGCGGTGGACAGTCGGGACACTAACTGACACTTTTTGGGGACCAGTGACACTAATACAGTGATCAGTGCTCAAAATAATGCACGGTCACTGTACTAATGACACTGGCTGGGAAGGGGTTAACATCAGGGCAATCAAATGTGTTCCTAGCTTGTGCTTTACTAAACTGTGCTTTAAAGTGGAGGTTCACCCGAAAAGTAAATTTTTAACATTAGATTGATGCTCATTTTGTCAAGGGGAATCGGGTATTTTTTTTAAAATCGAAACAGTACTTACCGTTTTAGAGAGCGATCTTCTCCGCCGCTTCCGGGTATGGGCTGCGGGACTGGGCGTTCCTATTTGATTGACAGGCTTCCGACAGGCTTCCGACAGTCGCATCTATCGCGTCACGACGTTCAGCTTCTTTCGGCTACTCGTGACGCGATGTATGCGACCATCGGAAGCCTGTCAATCAAAAAGGAACACCCAGTCCCGAAGACCATACCCGGAAGCGGCGGAGAAGATCGCTCTCTAAAACGGTAAGTACTGCTTCGATTTTAAAAAAACTACCCGATTCCCCTTGACAAAATGAGCATCAATCTAATGTTAAAAAAAAAAAATTCGGGTGAACTCCCGCTTTAACTAGGGGAAGACAGCGATCCGTGTTCCTACCTATCAGGAACACAGGATCAACATCTTCCCCTATGACAGAACAGCAATCTGCCTTGTTTACATAGGCAGACTGCCATTTCGCCGGTGTAACGAATAAGCAGCTGGTGGTGGCGGACATCAAGTCCGTTGTACCCACTAATTAGCTCCTGCTGTGAATAATCACCACACACACACAGTGACAGTGTATATTGTTTAGCACTGATCGCTGTATTTGTGTCACTGGTTCCCCAAAAAAATTCAAAAGTGTCAGGTAGTGTTTGAATGTCCACCGCAATATTGCAGTCCCGCTATAAGTCGCTGATCGCCGCCATTACTAGTAAAATAAATAAATAAATAAAAATATCCCATAGTTTGTAGATGCTATAACTTTTGCACAAACCAATCAATATAAGCTTATTTAGATTTATTGGATATGTTTTCTAGCAGAAAGAAACAAATATAGTTTTTTTTTCAAAATAGTCGGTCTCCTTTTGTTTATAGCACAAAAAAACAAACAAAAAAAAAACGCAGAGGTGATCAAATGCCACCAAAACAATGCTTTTTTTGTTGGAAAAAATGACATAAAATTTTTTATTTGGGTCCAGCGTTGCACTACTGTGCAATTGTCAGTTAAAGTAACGCAGTGCCGTATCACAGAAATTGGAGAGGTCATGAAGAGGGGTAAATCTTACGGAGGTCAAGTGGTTAAGATGACTGCTTCCACACAGTGTCACAATACAGAACAATGGTAAATCAGGAAAAAAACTGCTGCAGGGAGACTACAGGCAATACTAGTGACTAGTCTTTTGCTGTCTACCTGCCTTTCTATGGGCACAACTTCAGAGCACCCAGATCAGTACCAAGCACCAAATGCAGGTCAGTTTCTGCCACACGAGTTGGGTACGAGTTGAACAGGGCCTTAAAACATCAGCACAATATTCTTTGACTGACCAGCTCAGACAGCAAGCAATTGTGCTGCAAGTTTGAAAATTACTTGCTAAGCTATAGCTAGACTTGCCGGGTTTCACAAGTTTGTTGCACAATTGCAGCAAGTCCGCATTGCATGACTCCAGATCAACTTTCTTTGCAAACATTCTGCAAATCTGCTGCAAGTCCTGGCTCACTTATGTTGTGCAATAGTCATCCAACCACAGGGGTCACTGTGACTTGCAGAGCTCTTGCTGTAGACTCATCACTGCAACTTTGCTCTTGCCATAGACTTTCCATGCAAATTTGCTACAATTTGGAAAAGTGTCAACTAGAACATTTGCCTCAAGTGCTCTGCAAGTGTACAACTTGCCAGAGAAAAGTTGCAGCAAGTTAACTTACAATCTAACACTGCCACAAATTTGTAGCAAGATTTATATGAATTTGATTAACAAATTATCCAAACTCTAGCTAACTCTTTTTAATCAGTTATAGCAATCATTTCTTTTTTCCTTTTGCAATAATGCCCCTTTCACACTGGGGCGGGAGGTATGCTGACGGTATAGCGCCTCTATTTTTAGCGGCGCTATGCCGTCGGAATTGCAATGGTATTTGGCGGCTAGCGGTGCGGTTTTAACCCCCGCTATCGGCCGAAAAAGGGTTAATGCCGCCCGCAATGCGCCTCTGCAATGTTTCTCTCAGCACTTTAACTGCCACTTTTGCTGGACAGATTGGTCTGTAATGGAAGTTGAAAAAAAAAACAGAATTACTGATCAGATGTAAGGGGATCAGTAACTTTTCCTGAACTACTGTAGTAGAGGCAACATGGCAGTTTATTAAAAACTAGTCAACTGGAGAGAGAAGACATAGAGAAGACTTCAGAAGCTAATCATGGTGGAGGAGAGAGTGCGTTTCTCCTTTTGGGGAACCTAAACAATTCATATGCTTTTTCCTGGTGTGTAAGGCCCCTTTCACACATATGGATCGTTCATGTCTGCCTGTCAGTTTTTCAGGCGGACCTGAACGGGCGCTCCATTCACCTCTATAGATCAACGGATGTCAGCGGTGACATTTCCGCTGACATCCGATCTGCTCCAGTCCGCTAAATGCAGACGGATGGAAGACCTTTTTTCCATCCGTCTGGCGGATCAGATGAAAATGGACAAGCGGTCCGTTTTCATCTGATCCCCCATAGTGGAGAGTGGAGTTCTGGCAGGACCTGTGCAGCGACAGACCTGTCATCCACCGGCTCAGCGGGGATCAACGGATTGATCCCTGCTGAGCAAGTGATTTCCGTCAAACCGGACAACCCTGTGTGAAAAGGGCCTTAAGTGGAGATGCAACTTTTTTTGCCACAGCCGTAATGTAAATAAAGCAGCAAGGATTGGTGGAACGAAAGGGGCACTAATGACGATATAATATGCTAATATGTTAACACATCTTTTGAAAGACCCCATCAAATGCAAACTTGTCCAGTAAACATTCTTGATTACCTTGCTGCAGCAGTAGCGTGATGACCTTTTCATTTGGCAGTTGTAAGGCTTTTGACTCTTATGCATATTGTGAGACTTTGGAGTTCCTTTTCATATAGTACATATGGGTTGGTTCCTATGATACCTCGCTTAATAGAGGGGTCATTGAAATCTTCCCAAACCTAGAAATAAAATTACAATGCATAATTTATTATTAAAAGTTTGAACCCTCAGATTTCCATTAGATGAAAGGGATCCCACTTAAAACAGAAGTCACTTGAAGCTTCTCAAAACATCAAAACATTGTGAGGGAAGGAATCACTGCTCCAGGTGGGTCAACTATGTGGTTTGCAGACTGACTCAGGATACCATGATCAAAACATTGTGAATGAAGAATCATTAGTTTAATGAGCACCATGAACCTTCAGAGTTTCTATAAATGGAATGGGTTCCAACTCAAGAGAGGGATCAAGCTTTTTTTCAGTTGGAACATGGTGGAACTCAGTTCCACCACCTTTGGCCTGGTCTTCTGCTTCCTGCTCACCACTATCACTTGTAAACACATGTTCGGCTTCTTTGTTTACAAGTGACAGGTTGTCTCCCAATGGCTCCCTCAGATCTGATCTCCTGAGTGACTCCCACTGAGTGCAGGATGGGGACAAGGGAGATGCAGGTGCCCAGGGTGCAGTGCAGATGCCAACACACCTACTGGATGATCTCCATGTAGATCTCACCTACAGTGTGCGTGATGTACTAGAGCCAGCTGGGTGCTTCAGCTAACACAGCAAAGTACGACACATGGAAGATGGTGGTGCTTTTAATGAGGGGAAAAGATGGGGCATTGGAGGGGGGTTGCATGTAGAGGTCAGAGCTGAGAGAGGGATGAAAGTGAGATGTGGAAGAAGGCTGAACTCCGTAATCTGCATGCAGAGCACCCCTGAACATATACTATGTACATAGAGCACCACCAAACTCTGCACTCTGTCTGTTAACTGCCCCCCCCCAACTCTGCACTTGGTACCTAAAGGGGCACTAAATACCAGGAGTGCATTAAGATCCTCCTCCTGTTAGTAAAATGTGACCACACCCACTTTTTGGTGCTGTTTGGAGGATGTGTGGGGGTTTTGGAAGTTGTGGTCGAGTTCCTGCACCTATTTTCTGAGAAAAAAAAGCCCTGGGGATCACTAACAACTTTCCAAACGTAGAAACAATGTGCCCAGGCCACAATATTTTTAATATCAGAACTGTAAGAATTAGAGTTGATAGACATCAGGCTTGTGTTGATGGCATCAGTTTTAGATGCTTCTGAGATCACTCCAAATTCACTGACAGATGCACTTGACTTGAAGTTGACCTCCTTCTGACCTACAATGGACCTGCTTTAAGTGGGATTTACATTCCCATAGACTTGTATATAAAAGAATGCAAAACACATCTGATGCAAACAAAATGTCACCTAAAGCGGTGGTTCACCTTCTATAACAACATTCTAGCATTAAATTAAGCAGGGCTTTTTTTCAGGGGGAACTTGGGGGAACTCAGTTCCACCACCTCTGGCTCAGACCCTTTGGTGCCTGCTCACCACAATCACTTGTAAACACAGAAGTCTGGTTTCTGTGTTTACAAATGACAGCTCTGCACTCTGTGTGTAACCCCCTGAACTCTGCACTCTTTATGTAATGCAATCCTGGTATTTAATTCCCCCTTTAAGACACTTCTACTGTTTGTGAAATTTGAATGGGGTCGTGGTTGAGGTCCTGCACCTATTTTATGAGAAAAAAAGCTCTGAAATTAAGCATAGTAGCGCGAGCTACAGTATGCCTTTATTTATTTTTATTGCCCCGTACTCACTGTTTAATCCTATAGTGAAGATTCCGACTCCCCGCGGGGAATGGGCGTTCCTATCCAGAGGGAAGATGATTGACGGCCGGCTATGGCACGTCATGCTCCCGGAAGATAGCCGGAGTAGGTCTCGACCGTCAATCATCTTCCCTCTGGATAGGAAACATTTTTATAGGGTGAACCCCCTCTTTAACTGTGACCTCCTAAGAACAATAAGAACATGTGTCTTGAAGATTGTAATTTTTCCCTTAACACTTATACTATTGATATACTATACAAAATTCATACTATAATATTTTGTAACATAATATAAACTACATTTATAAAAAAAATACTATTTCAGTGTATACAACATCAAAATAGTCTTTACTTCCCTAAAAAACATTCTTAATCAATAAATTAATAATCATGTGACTGAATAAAAATATTTAAAATTTAACATTTTTGTATTTAACTTATTTTTGTCTGATTTTATATATTTAGGTGGAATCAGCAACTTGGCATTTCAGAAGTTTGCAATAATCCCAGATTCTCATCCCCACCCCTTTCCTTTCCTCTGATCACAATGCAGAGAGGTAGTAATTGAAACCACTGTAAGCATAATCATTTAACTAGCTAAGTAAAATGGTTTCATTGATCAGGCCTGTGGTTGTGAATGAAAATTTAACACCGATGGTTTCAACCGGAACTCTTTTTTCTTTTTCTTTTCTTTTTTTTTTGCTTAAACATGGGTGCTAAATGACTGAAATACTACTCCACTGGAAAGCATTCAACATAGGTCAATTCTGAAGGGCACTGCAAATGTGTGTGGGGTGAAATTTTCATTATTGAAAACCCTTTGTTCAGTGGAAAACATTAAAAATAAATTCTCCATAAAATAATTACTAAAATCTATGGTTTTGTAAAAATACAGATCTAATTTATGAATAAACCTAATATTGCAATAACTATCAATTTTAAACATTCAAGCACTAAAAAAAGGATAAACTATAGCCGTCATTAAATTATTTTTATTTTTTAAAATCAGTTACTGCTTTTTCTTAACTGATCAAAGCTATTAAAATATCATGTCTGCGCTTTTCTTTCACTAAATTATGTTTTTTTTTTTTTTTTTTGTAAAATGGCATATATAGCAAACAAAAAACACAGATTAAAACATTAACAGGAAAGCAAAAATTAAGAATTGTAAAGGGATGCTTTTAAATATATTGTTCATCAAAAACTCACGTGTTAACATAAAAAAATAAATAAAAAATAAATAAACATTGCAATAGGATGCTTAAAAATAAAGAGTAAAGTTATTGTAAACTTATTACATTTCTTAATGACTTTGATCCAGACTATTTTTTTCCTTCTTTTTTTTTAACTCTATGGTGTTTGACAAAGCTGTCATGTGATATTAAACATGATCTCAAATCTGTGAACACGAACCTTTGCCCTTGCTTTCAAATCTGAAATGTAAATTTGGCTTGCTTACAAAATGCCTTGGACAGACTAGGTCTGAAAGTTTTCACTCCAGTTTGAATTGAAATGGTACAATGCCGGGGTCAGCTTAACACAAAACATCAGGGCCACTAGACATAACACAGACTCTTTATTTCTAAACACCATTATAGTAGTTGGCAGGCCCATCCCCCTAGTCTCAAATGTACATGAACTTTCATTTAATCTTTGAAAGCTTTTGCACATTCATTCACAGCCTGTCTGTTTATTATTTATTAATTTGATTTTGCAGCTAAAGCTGTGTCTTTGGAATTTGCCTTTAAGTGCAATTGCGTATAGCACCAAGAATACATTTGTGTTTATTTTGTAGAAAATAATACAAATGTTTGAAATAAAATGTTTCTTTATAATTGAGACTTTGAGCACTGTCCGTTTCTAGTAACTGAATATATTTTTGATTACTGCGTTTGGTATTTTGTTTAATATAGAAAAATATTTTTTTGGATTGGAATATTGTTTTCCACAAATTATGCTATTTTCGGTTTATTTTCATAAATCTCGGTCTGTTAAAAAGAAAAAAAATATTTGACGCTTTTAGGTCAGAAGCTGCAAATTGTATCCGATGACAAAATGTTTAAAAAAAGTGCGGATAAATACTGCATTTGTGTAACCATGCAAATACATAAATAAAAAAGTTGTATATAAACCAGAGACATGCTTATAAATAAACTATGGCCCATATTCTCTCTAAAAATCCACGGGCTGCGCTTAAGGCACTTACACTCCGCTGTCCCAACTTACAGGAGCAAGTGTTGTATTCCCCAAACACTTGCTCCGTAAGTTGGGACGGCGGAGTGTAAATGCCCCGGCGTAGCCTGGCGGATCTCCAAGGGGGCGGCTTGTATTCAAATTAAGCATGCCCCCGATTCTAATGAACTGCGCATGCGCCGGGCTTCAAAAAGCCCAGTGCACATGCTCCAGTTCTCGGCGGAAAACGTCAATGACGCCGACGTGTGCGTCATTGACGTAAAGTCGTATTCAAGAACGACTTAGGGAAACGACGTACCCGACGAAAAAACACGACCCGACACCATCCGTAACATGGCCTACGTGGGACTTGCGGAAACTTACTCCTCATATAGCAGGAGTAAGTTTCCGCTTACGCAAACGATGTTAGCGACGGTTACGCGACGCAAACTCGTTCGGGAATCGGCGTAGAAGGATCATTTGCATACGCAAATGAGTCCTTCACGTAAATGCCATCTAGCGGCGGCCGGCGTCATTACATTTAAGATCCGCCAGTGTAAGTGACTTACAGATGGCGGATCTTAAGTGTATCTATGCGAAAATAATTCTAAGAATCAGTCGCATAGATACACGGGCCAAAAAAGGGAGATACGATGGAGTATCCTGAGATACTCCATCGTAACTTCTATGAGAATATGGCCCCATATGTTTAAACTAGGGGCCAGATTCACGTAGCGCAGCGGATCTATAGATCCGCTCGTTCTACGTGAATTAAGACCCGCTCCCGCAAGTTTAGGAGGCAAGTGGCTAATTCACAAACAACTTACCTCCAAACTTGCGACGGTGGATCCTAAATCCCCCGGCGGAATTCAAATTCCGCGGCTAGGGGAGTGTACTATTTAAATCAGGCGCGTTCCCGTGCCGATTTAAATGCGCAGGCGCCGTCCGCGAAATTTCCCGGCGTGCATTGCTCCCACTGACGTCGCTAGGACGTCAGTGGTTCCGACGCTTACGTAAACGACGTCCGTCCGTATTCGAGAACGACTAACGCAAACGACGTTAAAAAATTTAAATTCGACGCAGGAACGTCGGCTATACTTAACATTGGCTGCGCCTGATGAAAGCAGGGGTAAGTATACGACGGGTACGCCGCTACGGAAAAGTCGTAAGAATACTGCGTCGGGTCCGCGTACGTTCGTGAATTTGCGTATCTCGCTGATTTACATATTATTTATCGTAAATCAGCGGGAACGCCCCTGGCGCCATTTTTAAATTGAAAAAAAGATCCGACAGTGTAACACATTGTAACACTGTCGGATCTAGCCCTATCTATGCGTAACTGATTCTATGAATCAGGCGCATAGATAGGACCAGTTTACGTCAGAGATACGATGGTGTATCTGTAGATACACCGTCGTATCTCTTTGTGAATCTGGCCCTAGGACTTTAACCTTAGACTACATTTTCACCATTGACTTTTATTTATGGTGCCTCTTATGCCACGTACACACGATAGGTTAAACCGATGAGAATGGTCTGATGGGCCGTTTTCATCGGTCAAAACCGATCGTGTATAGGCGCCATCGGTTATTTAACCATCGGTTAAAAAAAAGCAAATTTGCTTTAAATGTAACCGATGGATTCCTAACCGATAGGTCGAAACCGATGGTTAGTAGGCACGACCATCGGTTAAAAATTCTCGCATGCTCAGAATCAAGTCGACGCCTGCTTGGAAGCATTGAACTTCGTTTTTTTCAGCACGTCGTTGTGTTTTACGTCAGCGCGTTCTGACACGATCGGTTTTTTAGCCGATGTTGTGTAGGCAAGACAAACCATCAGTCAGCTTCATCGGTTAACCGATGAAAACGGTCCATCGGTCCGTTCTCATCGGATGGACTGATCGTTGTTTTTACCAAGCATCACTATGGAAGGTGCATTTTTCTAGAAAACAGATCCATCAAGCAGGATGCACCAGTTTACAAAACTGTGACTGCATTCATATTCAGCTTTGCATAACATAACACATTTTGTAAAATATGGTAACCCCTTCACACCAAGTTTATATACACTATTTAAAAAAGGAGGCAGAGAGGATGGGGATTATTGCGGTGCCACTGTGGGGGAAAAAAAGCCCCCCGTCCTTAAAACTAACCCTATATAGAAGAATCTGGAGTAGCAGCGCCCCTTTTAACCAGAAAGGAAGAACTAGCGATATCTGCCTTTATAACCCCCCACCCAGTCGGAGCGTGACGTCACTGACTGGGAGCAGATGAGGAACGGCCACCGCGCCTGTGCAGTACCCGCATCCAGTAGCCTACAATGCCCAAAATGGCAATCGTGACGTCAATCGTGTCACACGACCAAAAGCCATGCGGCGCGAATGGATGTGGGCGGGACACCGGAACGCTGTCCAATGGGATGAAATAGGAGGATAAGGTCCATAAGGGCAGATGTAAATAGAGGCAGGTGACAATATTGTTGGAATCCTTTCAGCTGTCTGGCTCCCAGCTGCACCTGTCCCCTCCCCTATCTGACACCCCAATGAGAACAGGAGGGGCAGAATGGAGAATGTTGACTGATAGAGCTGACCTAAAACAAAGCGATCAGAGTTTGGTTTACAGCTGCAGCATATACTGTAAGTGAGTATGTGTGTATGTTTTTTTTTAAAACCTCAAATTTCTCCTTTAAGAAATCTTTTATGTTATCAGTGCAAAAATAAAAATAAAACAGGGTTCAGCTCCGAGAAAGCCAGCCCATGGCAGTGAAATAGTTAAAACAATTGCAGATAAATATTGTCAAGACTTGCCTGTTTAACTAATTTAAATATTGTATCTTGTGTATGTGCTTTCCTT
This sequence comes from Rana temporaria, assembly GCF_905171775.1. NCBI lineage: Eukaryota > Metazoa > Chordata > Amphibia > Anura > Ranidae > Rana > Rana temporaria. Next base: position 392,012,277 of record NC_053492.1, read on the forward strand.
TTTGTTACCCACCTGTGACATTACTGTAAGACATTTTATAACTTAGTCCACTGAGCTCTTCATGGTTGTTCAGTTCTTATGATTGCCTTGTACACAGGTAATTTTTAATAATAAAAGTAAGGCTTAAAGATGAACAAAATAATTTAAAAATGCATGCTAGGAAAGAAAAAGAGAGCAATTTAAATCAGTGCTAAAAATGAGCTGGAATTGGCTAAACACCTGCTCTATTATACCTTTTGTGGCTCACGCTAATTTTCTCAATGCTACAGTCACTTTTATCAGAGGAGAAAACACGAAAATTGAAGTTGCTTTCTTAGTGTAAACAGCTTGAATATCTCCCAGCTTCTCTAAAGACCACTTCTTGTTTGCATTTTCTTTTCATTTATATTGTTCTTGTCTAACTAGGGGCCACCTTTTAGAGAACATTCTCATTACAATTTGATATGAGCTCATTGAAATCACACCATAGAACCACGCACTGTGCCATCAGCTCAAAAGAAATACTTAGTGAGAAAATGACTGTTTTACAGAGCTTTGTATGTGCCATTGTAAACATGAGGAATCTGTGACGTTTCTCTTTTATCATAACCTTTGTGTTGATAGTTAATGGCTGACCTAATCTTTCTAGATTTGCAAAGTTCTTCAATCAACAAAAATCTTTCAGAAGTGAAAAACTGCTCCCCTTAAAAGTCCAATTTGGGTGTTTCTTGCCAATGAAACAGGTTCTCTTGATAGCCTGCCTCCTTTGCTATTGATAACCCTGTGTTTGTATACACCAGAATTCATACTTTTGCAAAGAACCTCCCTCAGGGCTTGGGCCCAAGAACTACAGTGTGGGGGACAAGGAGAGAGGATCAGATGCTACTTTACCTAAAGGAAGGGGAACTTGTGAACCTCAAAAGTGAATCACATAAAAGGGATTTAAAGCAAAACTTCACTTTTGTTGAACAAAAAAAGCCTCCCGTTATTGCAAGGACGTTGTAGACTGAGTCACCCTCTTGCTCTTTAATAAAGGCCTGTGAACAAAGGCAAATATCCTCCAATGGCCGGGGACACTAATTATATCAGGCCTTATATCTGATGCTGAAGTGTTGTGGGATAGGGCTCAGACAGTCCACACAACACCTGAGTCCAATGTAACTAGGGAGTCCAGGTCTATTGCTACACGCTACATGGAGGGGGTCAGCTCTTCACTGACAAATCGGAAGGATCTGACGTCGCCTCACAGCCAAAAGGTTGCCATTTGAAAAATTTAGGTCAAACAGAAATGCTCAGTTTAGTTCATTGAGCTCCTTAGGAGACTTTATGGGCTAGATTCACATACCTTTAGGCGGGCGTAGCGCATCTCCTATACGCTACTCCGCTGTAACTTTCAGAGGCGAGTATGGTATTCTCAAAGATTTTGCTCCCGAAGTTACGGCGGCGTAGCGTATTAGGGCCGGCGTAAGCCCGCCGAATTTTAAATGTTGAAGCTGTGGGCGTGTTTTATGTATATTAAGTGTGACCCCACGTAAATGATGTTTCGATCGAACGGCGCATGCGCCATCCGTAGACGTATCCCAGTGCGCAATGACGTCGGCAAATCGTCAATGTTTTCGACGTGAACGTAACTTACGGCCAGCCCCATTCACGGACGAGTTACGCAAACGACGTAAAACTTAAAAAATTTGACGCGGTTCCGACGTCCATACTTAACATTGGCAGCGCCATCTTTTTGGTGGTTTATCTTTACGCCTGAAAACCCCTTACGTAAACGGCATATCTTTACTGCGACGGCCGGGCGCACGTTCGTGAAAAGGCGTATCTAGCTGATTTACATATTCTAGGCGCAAATCAGCGTACGCGCCCCTAGCGGCCAGCGTAAATATGCAGTTAAGATACGACAGCGTAGGAGACTTACGCCGGTCGTATCTTAGCAATATTTAAGCGTATCTCAGTTTGAGAATACGCTTAAATATACGACGGCGGGGATTCGGACTTACGACGGCGTATCTACTGATACGCCCGTCGTAAGTCTACCTGAATCTGGCCCTATGTGTTTCTTGGGTTTTAGCTCATCCCACAAGCAGGAATGAGCCCGATGTACAAGTTGACCGTAAGTTCGACTCACACATCGCCGTTCGGCGAATACTGAAAATTACTGAACATTATGGGGCGTTTGTGGCAAATTCAAGATCGCAGTGCATTGGTGTCCTATTTTTGGCCAAACCATGCTTTGGCCAATCACAGCACGCTCTGCTGAGAGAGCCATAATTGTCCAAAGGCAGGGTGCCTTTGGCCAATCATGGCTCAGGGGGTAAAGTCCACTCCCCACACAATGTAAGGCTGCTTACATAGCGGCCATACATAGTGTAATGAATGAGGGCAGCAAAATTTAATTTCTAAAGGAAAAAATACATATTTTAAACTGCTCACGGCAGTAATGTATTGTCGGATCCTGGCAATGCACAAAAAATCATTGCGCCAAATAAAAAAATAATAATTGCCTGGGGGTATCCCCAAAATCAACACCAGGTCCTTCAGGTCTGGTATGGGTTTTAAGGGGAACCCCACACCAAAAACCATAACAGAACCTTATCCGAGCACACAACCTGACAGGCCGCAGGAAAAGGGGGGGTGAGAGAACGCCCCCCTCCTGAACTGGCCACATGCCCTCAACATTGTGAGGGTGCTTTGGGGTCCCCCCAAAACACTTTGTCCTCATGTTGATGGGGACAAGGGCCTCATCCCCACAACCCTTGTGGGGGTCTGCGAGTGGGGGGCTTATCGGAATCTGGAAGCTCCCTTTTACAAGGGGGCACCCAGATACCACTCCCCTATGTAAATGAGTACCGAGTACATTCTGCCCCTACCCATTCACCCAAAAACGTGTAAAAATTACAGGAACCCATTTTGGACAATCCTTTATTTAAAAAAAAAAAAGTGTGCCACGATGTCCATCCATCTTCAATCACGGCGCCAATGGACCGAACCCCCCAAGAAAAACTCCATGGGAGGCATCCCTCTCAACTGCAGCCTTTTTGCACTGACAGCTCTTATATAGCTAAGGGCGGGGCCATCCAGTGACGAAAATGATGAACCACCCCCTCTGACATCATGTGACATTATATGACATCATAAGTGGGCAGAGTCATCCAGTTATGTCACCGGGTGGCCCCGCCCTTGGCTATATAAGAGCTGTCAGAGCGAAAAGACAGCAGTCGGCGGGACGCCTCTCATGGAGGTGGAGTTTTTCAGTTTTTCCGTTTTCCGTGTGAATGGGTAGGGGTACAATGTACCAGATACCCATTCACATGTTGGGGGCAGGATCTGGGGGCCCCCTTGTTAAATGGGAATGCCCAGCTATCAATGCCTTTTTTAACAAAACTTGCAAACTGGCCTTAAAAAGGGTCAGAAAAGCGACATGACTGTGTTTCCTTAATGGGGTTCAATGGGGTTCAGGTGTTATTTTTCATGTTTGATGTCCAAATAACTGAACTTTGCTTGGTTTTCTCATCTTACATACATCTATTAGGTAACCCTTGGGGAGGGTGTCACAACACCTTCAAATATTGGGCCAGATTCACAAAGAGATACGACGGTGTATCTACAGATACACCATCGTATCTCTGACTTACACTGGTCCTATCTATGCGCCTGATTCATAGAATCAGATACGCATAGATAGGACTAAGATCTGACAGTGTTACACTGTGTTACACTGTCGGATCTTTTTTTCAATTTAAAAATGGCGCCGGGGGCGTTCCCGCTGATTTACGATAAATAATATGTAAATCAGCGAGATACGCAAATTCACGAACGTACGCGGACCTGTCGCAGTGTTCTTACGTCGTTTCCGTAGCGGTTTTCCCGTCGTATACTTACCCCTGTTTTTAGCAGGCGCAGCCAATGTTAAGTATAGCTGGCGTTCCCGCGTTGAATTTGAATTTTCCAACGTCGTTTGCGTACGCCGATTCACGAACACGCGCGTCGCAAGTCCCGCTCACGTCGAAACCACTGACGTCCTAGTGACGTCAGTGGGAGCAATGCACGCCGGGAAATTCCCCGGACGGCGCATGCGCATTTAAATCGGCGCGGGAACGCGCCTGATTTAAATAGTACACTCCCCTAGCCGTGGAATTTGAATTCCGCCGGGGGATTTAGGATCCGCCGTCGCAAGTTTGGAGGTAAGTGGTTTGTGAATTAGCCACTTGCCTCCTAAACTTGCGGTAGCGGATCTTAATTCACGTAGATCGAGCGGATCTATAGATCCGCTGAGCTACGTGAATCTGGCCCAAGATATCTAAAGTACAAATACAAGGCTTTAGAACTTTTACTCCTGATTATGAACAAATCTAATATAGCATGGAGTCTATATCAAACACATACATTTTGTTACACTGAAACTGAAACTTTTTAAAAATGTACGCCATTTTTAAGTAACATTGCCCATTCAAAATGTACATATTAGACAAAGTTCAACTCATATTCAGTCTCAGATGTAATCATCTATTCTTTTTGTTAAGCTTATGCAGTGAAAATATTATATAGCCCTGGCATCAGATATAACGCTTTAGAACAGCTGTTCGTAAAATAAGAAGGACATCCCTGTTTTTGATGAATGGTTGTAAAGAGGGATGGCATGAATGCAGCTCAATGTGATAATGCCATCATCAAATAAAATATATTGCTAAGGCAAGTAAAGAGGTGATTAGGGCTCATTAGGGTCAACCAGGGGTTAATAAATGGTGAAATAGGTACATTAAAAATAAAGGAGAATATATATATATATATATATATATATATATATATATATATATATATATATATATATATATATATACTTTTTTCCTTTATATATTTATTGATGAAGCCTGAAGACAATTTCTGCAAATGTTATTTTACACAGGAGTGGCTGCAGCCTCTGTTGCCTTGGAAAGCGACCTCTAACTGTTATTTTGGTAGCTAGAACTTGCTGGCAATAATGCCCAGGGAGCCACGGCAGGGGACAAGGAGCACGATGTAAGGTATACGTCCTAGGCAATTTGTTGAATGGTTTATGTCTGAATTTGACTTAATATCCGTCTATTGCAATCCCCTGTATTGCAGTCCTGATACTTGGAAAGGAATGTGCAACACTGGGAGCTAATCAGGTGAGCTGCATGCAAATGTGATAACAAGGAAAAACCTGACATGAGAGCTGCTGTTCCGTCGCTGTCATCAGGCTGGGGGTGAGGAGATGACAACACCTTCCTAATTATAACATAGAAAATGGTGTCATTCTCCTGTTTGTGCTGGGTGATGGGGATGTGTGTGTAAAACTCAAAACCAAACAGGAGTTATTGTAAAACAGCCCCCTTGTATGAATTTTAAACTTCATATTAAATATTAGCCTGGAGTTCAAATGTCCGAGCACACAAAATAATAAAAAAAATAATTAGGAATAAATTTAACATTTTGGATGGACTTCACATTCCATACTTTAGCTACAATTAAAACATAATACAGCTTATTTTTCCTTTGCTAGTCTCAAGAAACAATTGACATAAAATATGTATGTAGGTCTCTTAAACAAGAAAGTGAACTGTACTGAACAACTGCAATGTATGCAAAACACATTATATTGCCATAATAACGGCATAATATCACGATATTCTGGGCATCTGATGTATTTTCTCCACATTTCCAGAAATGGAGTAATATCTGCATAAGTACATGTTTAATTAATAAGACCTTATTATCATTTACAATTAATTGTCATTTAATCTTTATTATATGCGATTTAATTACTTGTATGATAATGCTTACTCTCTAAGGCCTTGTCTAATAATACTATTAACCAGGCTTCCTACACATTTTTAGATTAACTGCAAGTGGATACATGCATACTTATACCAAATCAGTAATAAAATTGGTGGAAGGTTTAGTAAAGAAATACTGTATAATGCACAATTTCATATTGGAAAAAGTAAGTTAAAGAAGCAATAACACTAATATTACAATATTTGAAAGGAACACTTTTTATGTGAAAGACTATCTAGGAATTAATTCCTGGGAAACGTTGCATGTTTATATAAACTGTCCCATGATTTGACTTTTAAAGTTTTATTGAAGAATTTCAAAATTTACATACATTGGTATTGTAAGGCATTACAAAAGGAGATGAACATCAACAAGAGCTTATACAAACGCATTTGAACATGTCCAAAAATTCTATATATTGCAATCCAGGGGCTAGATTCAGATAGGAGATACGATGGCGTATCTCCAGATACGCCATCGTATCTCTGAGTGCGGGCCGTCGTATCTATGCGACTGATTCAGAGAATCAGTTACGCATAGATTTCCCTAAGATCCGACCGGCGTAAGTGTCTTATCTTAGGCTTATCTTAGACACCGTCGTATCTTAGGCTGCATATTTACGCTGGCCGCTAGGTGGCGCTTCTGTATAGTTATGCTAGGAATATGCTAATTAGGTATTTACGCCGATTCAGAAACGTATGTCCGGCCAGCGCATTTTTTTACGTAGTTTACGTTAGGCTTTTTCCGGCGTAAAGTTACCCCTGCTATATGAGGCGTAGCTAATGTTAAGTATGGACGTCGTTCCCGCGCCGAGTTTTGAAAATTTGACGTCGTTTGCGTAAGTCGTTCGCGAATAGGGCTGGACGTCATTTACGTTCACGTCGAAACCAATACGTCCTTGTGGCGTAATTTGGAGCAATGCACACTGGGATATTCCATGGACGGCGCATGCGCCGTTCGTGAAATACGTCAAATACGCGGGGTCACAGTGAATTTGAATAAAACATGCCCACATCAAACACATTTGAATTAGGCGGGCTTACGCCGGACGACATATGTTACGCCGCCGTAACTAAGGGCGCAAGTTCTTTCTGAAAACGGAACTTGCGCCCAAATTTACGGCGGCGTAACGTATCTGAGATACGTTACGCCGGCACATAGATAGACCATTCTATCTGAATCTAGCCCCAGGAGTTCGTTCTAGGTGGGGAGGGTGGGGGGAGGGTAGGCAAAGTGTTAGGGTGTGGCCTTAAAGCAATGGAAGCCAAGAAAGGCATAACTTTTTGATGTAGCAAATATTAACGGTTTTTGTAAGTTGGCAAAGTAACTTTTGGTGTAAGGAAGTGATATCCGAATGGGAGTATTTTAGCCAGGGAGCCCAATCCTTCTGGAACTTAGGTAAGGTTAGGTTTGCTTTGGCGAGCATAGTTCCATCTGAAGTTTAGCATTTGCTCCCACTTCTCCATCAATAGCAGTTTCTTGAGGTTCTGAGTGGAAAAAAGTGCTTTGTAGAAGAATAAAGATCCTTTAGTAGGGGATGCAGGATGTTCATAAATTTGGATGTTGTCAGCAGTGAGGGACTGATCTGACCAGGTGATAGAGGCCAGGGTGTGTTGCACTCTTAGATATTTGAAGAAATCCTTATTGGGCAATGTTTCTCGTGTAGGTCTTGAAAGGTATGTTGGCTTTTTTTTTTTTTTTTAAGTATATGCCCCATTGTGGTGAAACCTGCTGCTATCCAAGAAGAGAGTGACATATCTGTGCATAGAATTTCTAGCGATGACAGAAGAAAGGTCCCCACAGCTTCCTTTGAGAGTCCGCTAGTTTGTTGTTGAATCAAGCTCCAAACATTGATTGCTGGGTTTATTGTGCTTAGGAAGAATGGTATTGGGTGATGTTGCATCCAAACAGTAGCTAGCAAAGATTTAGACTGAGAGATACTTCCTTTATCTGCACCCACAGAGGGCGGGAGGTCGATCACCACCAGTGTTGAGCGTGGTTTATTTTTTTTTATAGTTGTTCTTTAGGTTGGGAGCATCCATTCCTGCTTTGGACATTGCGGTACACATGATGGAGTGTTTAATTCTATGGCGTTTGCTGTCCCATACTGTATGAAGTTGTTGACATTACGTTGGAGTGTGTCTATTTGAGAAGATAGTAGTGGGACTGGGAGGGTTTGGAACAAGTACAGTAGGAGGGGCAAGAGAAACATTTTGGCTGGTGCTATTTTGCCAGCCCAGGAGGCACAGGTGGAGTGGAGAAAGGAGCAAAGCTAGCTATCCCACGATTTATGTTTAGTGCTTTTAATATAGTTGGGTCTGTCTGGGTCTTTTGGTGCTAAACATTTTGCCATGTTTGCTGGTAATGGCAGTCGGGTTGTAGATGCAGCAAATATATCAATAAACTGGTTATCTGTGTCAACTAAGAGCAAAAGGGTACAATGTACTATAGCAGTCCAGTTAGGATTGCTAGAGCATTGCTAAAAAGCTAAGCTGACAAAGTAAATCTGTCTGCATATCCAGAAGAGCCCTCAACCCCAGTTCACACTAGTGTGCTTTCTCCTGTGTATGCTGTCATGCTGCACTGTGCTACAATTAATTACATTATTCTCTTTGTTCACATCAATGCAGCACAGTTACAGAGCATTTTTTAAAGGGTGCAGCACTTCATTGGTGTAGTTTCAGTGCTTTTTTTTGCCCCGTAGACTTCAATGGAAATGCATCAAAAAAGGATATCAAACACATATACATACGTTTTTTAGTGCATTGTTGGCAGAGTTTTGTGTATAAAATCCAAACTTTACTCAAATCCCCCAAAAAAACATGACGCATGAAAAACACATAAAAAATGCATCAAAAACTTGGGAAGTCACACTGCAAAAACACGCTGAAAAATACATCGTCATGCATCAGCACTAGTGTGAACCTAGGCTCAAACTTGAATTAGAACTTGCACACAAATGCATATTCCACTTATTACATTGGGCACTTATTAATGCCCTGACAGAAAGGCCGGGTACTCACGACCAAACATGTATGGTGAAAGCGGTCCGTCCGACCGTTTTCACCATACATGTCTGCCAGAGGGCTTCTGTACGATGGTTGTACACACCATCGTACAGAAGTCCGCGCGTAAACAATACGCGGGGCGTGTCCGCGGTGTCGCCGCGTCGATGACGCGGTGTCGCCGCGACAATGACGCGGCGACGTGGGCGGCCCGCCTTTAAAATGCTTCCACGCATGCGTCAAAGTCATTCGACGCATGCGAGGGACGGCGGGCGCCTGGACATGTACGGTAGGTCTGTACTGACGACCGTACATGTCCGAGCGGGCAGGATTCCAGCGGACTGTTTTAAAACAAGTCCAGGAATATTTGTCCGCTGGGAAAAGGCCCGGCGGGCAAATGTTTGCTGGAATTCGGCCCGCTCGCGCCCACACACGACCAAACATGTCTGCTGAAACTGGCCTGCGGGCCAGTTTCAGCAGACATGTTTGCTCGTGAGTATGGGGCCTAAGGAAACAGCTGAATACCATGGGACTTTATACACCAACACACATAGCGTATTAACCTCTCGCGGACTGCCCATGTAAAAACACTGCGGCAGGGCTGCTGCTCTTCGCCAGATCACATTCCGGGTAGGAGGTGCATATCCATGTGACCACCACCTTATCTGTGCTGTCATTCTGTACAGCACAAGTCAGTCAGCAGGTCCCTGCCAATGGTTTATGCCTGGGACCAGCTGATCAGTATAGCAAATCACAGTACAGAGCCCTGTTTTTACTAACAACAATGTGGCTGTTTTTTAATCTCTCCAATGCAGGGATAAAAACAGCCACATCTATTAGTAAAAGCAGCACATGTTGATGGGGACAAGAGCCTCATGCTGAAAACCCTGGCCATTGGTTGTTGGGGTCTGTGGGCGGGGGGCTTATCAGAATCTGGAAGCCCTCTTTAACAAGGGGACCTCTAGATCCTGCCCCCCTTACCCATTCACTAAAAAAGTAGTGTAATGTGATAAAAGACAATAGCCAGTTTTTGACAAGTATTAAAAATGTCTTCTTCTTCCTCTGGTCCTCCTCTGGCTTTTCCTTACCTGCTTCTACCTTTGGTCTTCTCCTTCTTCTTCCACCTCCGCTACCGTTGTCGACCCGCTGAAGATTCAAAAAGCAAACCTCCTCCGATGATGCAGTGGGGCGGATGACATCATTCAGAGACCCCACCCCTTGTGACTTCTCCTTCCGGGGCATGATAGGTCAGTGATGTCACAAGGCGGTGGGGTCTCCGGATGATGCCATCCAGTGGCCACGCCCCATAGTTATATATGATATGTACGCCATGGAAGCGGACAGATCGGCGGGCTGCAGAGGAGGGTATTTTTGGATCTTCAGCGGGTTGGTGGCAGGAATGGTGGCAGAAGAAGAAGACTGGAAGAAGAAGAGGGGGGAAGACCGAAGGAAGAAGGAGAAGACCAGAAGAAGAAGCAGGGAAGGAGAAGCTGGAGAAAGATCGGAGGAAGAAGGAGCAGACCAAAGGAAGAAGCGGGGAAGGAGAAGCCGGAGGAAGAATGGAGGAAAAAGCAGGGGAAGAAGATATTTTATATAAAGGACTTGGCTATTGTCTTTTGTCACATTACACTACTTTTTCACATGGGGGGCAGGATCTGGGGGCCCCTTTGTTAAAGGAGGCTTCAGATTCTGATAAGCCCCTGACAACCACCAGCCAGGGTTGCTGGGAAGAGGCTCTTGTCCCCATCAACATGGGGACAAGGTGCTTTGGGAGACCCGATGTTGAGGGCATGTGGCCTGCTATGGTTAAGGAGGGGGGCGCTCGCTCATCTCCTGTTTTCCTGACCTCCAGGCTGCATGCTTGGATAAGGGTCTGGTATGGATTTTGGGGCGAACCCTACGTCAATTTTTTTTACATTTTGGTGTGGGGTTCCCCTTAAAACCCATACCAGACCTGAAGGGCCTGGTATGGACTGGGGGGACTGCACGCTGTTTTTTGTCTTGATTTTTTAAGGTAGCAGGTTATACCACTAAGCTACAGAGCTGAGCACAATCATACATAGAACATACAATTACTTATGTTTGATTATTTTTGTTCTATACCAGTGGTCTCCAAACTGTGGCCGGGGGCCAAATACGGCCCTCTGCTTGCCTTTATCTGGCCCTTGGGGCACTATTCCTCCCACTGATATGAGACACTATTTTGCCATCTGACGCCAACAATAGGGCATCATTTCTCTTACTGACACCAATAATGGGGCACTATTCCTCCCACTAATACAAGAGACTATTCTGCTATCTGACACCAACAATGGGACATCATTTCTCTCACTGACACCAATAATGGGGCAGTATTCCTCCCTATGATACCATTGATAGGACACTATTCCTCCCCCTAATACCAAATGTGGTGATGATGTTTACTCCTACTAATGCCAGGAAGATTTCCACTCCCGCTCGCCACATTCCAGCCCCCCTAAAGTCTGAAGGACAATAAACCTGCCCTTTCTTTAGAAAGTTTGGAGACCCCTGTTCTATACAATAATGTTTTGTAGTTGAGGCATTAATATTAGGGTAACAACCCTGCTCATGTGGCATTGGTTATTAGCCCAATTTTATGGACTTTCTACATTTATTATTGTTACAATAAGTTTATGATTTAGTTATCATCACAGCTATTTTGGCACTACACTATTTGTTCATTGTTTTTACAGTTCGCTATATTACTTTTGTGTTAGCTGCCTTTAGCTTGCCAACCGAGGACGTCATATGACGTCCTCGACTTTGTGTGCAGTGATATCTGAATGATGCCTGCAGCTACAGGCATCATTCAGATATCCCCGTCTTCTGCCAGCGATTCTGTGCATGATAAGAACAATCATAGCGGCAATTCCGCTGCTGATCATTCTTATAGGCAGCGGGAGGGGACGTCCCCCCCTTCCGCCGCCATCCGGTGCTTCTCCGGGCTCTCCGGTGCCATCGGGGGCCCAGAGAACAAATCGGCCGGTGCCAGCTCACTACGATAGAGATGACTGGTGACCAGATGCTCACCAGTCATCTCTATGACCATCGGCGGCCCGGGTGCGACGTTGTGACGTCACGCCTGGGTACCTGGAAGTAAACAAAGCCGCAATCGCGGCTGTCGGCATGAGATCGGTGAATTTTTTTTCACAATCTCATGCTTTCAAGCCTGGAGGAGAGATATGGGGTCTTATTGACCCCACATCTCTCCATAAAGAAGACCTGTCACAGTGATTCCTATTACAAGGGATGTGTACATTCCTTATAATAGGAATACAAGCGATCAAAAAAAAATGTAAAAAAAAGTATAAAAATAAAAAAAATGAAGTAAAATAAAAATAAAATGAAAACATTTTTTTTTAAAACACCCCTGTCCCCGGTAGCTCGCGCTCAGAAGCGAACACGCATTTAAGTCCCTGCCCACATATGTAAACGCCGTTCAAACCCCACATGTGAGGTATTGTTGCGTGCGTTAGAGGGTGTGCAACAATTCTAGCACTAGACCTCCTCTGTAACTCAGAAATTGTAACCTGTAAATAAAATTTAAGCCGAAGTTTGGCTCCATTCCGTGAGTGTGCAATTTTAAAGCTTGACATGTTAAGTATCTATTTACTCGGCATAACATCATCTTTCACATTATACAAAAAAATTGGGCTAACTTTACTGTTTTGTTATTTTTTAATTCATGAAACCGTTTTTTTTTCCCCAAAAACAAGGCGTTTGAAAAATTATTGCGCAAATACCGTTGCAATGACCACCATTTTATTCCCTAGGGTGTCTGCTAAAAAAACAATATATAATGTTTGGGGGTTCTGATTAATTTTCTAGCAAAAAAAATGTGATTTTTACATGAAGAAGAGAAGTGCCAGAATAGGCCCAGGGGACAAGTGGTTAATATTGATTTGGCGTTATGAAGATTTTCCCACATATTTAGCACTGGTGGTAGGACAGCATTAAACATCTACTTTTACAGGCAGCCATTTTTACTTTTTTTTAAAGCAACAGTGCTATTTAAGAATGGTTGACCAACTTGATGTAGCCCCCTACAGCCCACAGCTACACATACAAATGCCGGAACTGACATGTTACCAGTTCTACCAGTTAAATGCTGACGAAGACAGACCCCAACAAGGTCACACCATGGCAAGATGGCAAAAATGATAATGAAAGTGAGGCAAAAATGGTAAACAAATGAAGGCCCAAGCTATCTCTTTTTATAGGGACCTTCTACAGTCTTCTAATTTAGTATTACTGCAATAGTTTAGGCTCTATGAGATTTCATACAAAACACATTTTACCATAACGTAGCTTTCTCTCATCTAAAATATATTGTATTCCAATGCCTGTGTTATTTCTGTTTAAAGAGTTACAAATAAATATAGTGACTGATGTTTCTTATAAATATATAATGCGCCATCTCCAAACATCTATAAATTTTACCTGACAACAGAAAGCCTGCTGCAGTAAACCTGATGCAGATTTTTTTTGGCAGGGATGGATTATAATTACGGACCTCATTTCTTTGATTGGCATGTGGCATATTTAGGGATGAGCGAAATTATGCTTATACCAGAGCACTTGTCTTCATTTGAGGGACAAAAGCTCACAGTGGGTAGCTGAGTCCAGTTAGCTTAGCAGCTGTGCTCGGATAGGATTCAGTACCATGGAAAAAGCTTTTATTTTTATATTTTTTTTCTTAAATCAAAGAGCATTCAGTTTGGAGAAAGATGTACCTTGAGAAAATAAATAAGAGTTGTAACGCTATTGTAAGTCTGACTTACTAAATCAATAGTGCAAATAGGATAACTTGTAATTCCTTTCTAGTTCTTATTTGTTTTTTTGTATTTTTGTTGTTCTATGTAAGAACACCTGCCTAGTTATCCAATTGGCTAGTAAGAGCTCTTGTATAGTGTGCCTGAGTGATGCTTAAAGATGTTAATGCTTACTATCTGTAGATCATATCAATCTGCATCCATTATCTTACCATGCAGGGACACCTGGACAGAATCCTCTTCTCGCTCTTTCAATAGCCTGGACTTATAAAACAGAAATAGAAAAGAGCACGTACTTATGTCACACTATTCTTCAGAAGTTTCTTAAACAGATTGGTGATGGCTGAAGAACCGTGAGAACTCTTGAAAGAGAAAGAATATTCACCTCTATCCATCCTGTTTGTTATTCATTTCAAATTAAAAAGACTTTCTAAAGATGGAACTTGCATCCTGTATAGAATGCCATCTTATAGATGTCAGCATATGGCATATGTTGTTATAACTTTTTTCTGATTTCTTTGGGAAATAAAAGTAAAATGAAAAATTTGCGAAAAGAAGCGAGTTGTTGGTAAAGACTGCTGCTGTGAATGCTTAGCTGTATATTTAAAAAATGTTCATGCAGTATTTACACCAGGGCCGATCCTAGGGTCACAGGCACCTGGGTGCAGAAATATTTCTGGTGCCCCCACATGGGCGTGGTCATTTTACTAACTCCTTCCCTTTACACATGTTTCTATGGCAACTACTCAACCACAGAGATGCTCCCCCACAAAGTGAAAAAAGCCTCATCTGCAATCCCAGTGTGAGAGCCTGAATGCTTTCACACTGGGGTGCTGCACTGGCAAGACTGGGGGGCTGCGCTGGCAAAAAAATCCTGCAAGTAGCTTCTTTGAGGCGTTTTAGGAGTGGTGTATACAATGCCTGCAAACGTGTCAGAAAGAGGAGCGGCCCTTCCCCCAAGCACTGCCAGGCTGGACGGGCTGCCCTATGCTCACACACCAGTTCTGGACGGACACACACCTATGCTCAGAACACTTGTTCTAGATGGACACAAACAAGGAGAGAGAAGGAGGGAGAGGAGAACTCTGGAACTTCGGCTCCCCCACCTCTGCAGGCGCCCGGGTGCAAAGCACCCTGTGCAACCTGCCTAGGATCGGCCCTGATTTACACAACTTTCACCCAGGATTCACACATTTTTTCAAATTAATCCAATTAGAAAAATATGTGAAAACTGCATAAATCATTTAAAAATACACTCTTGTTGGTATACGTACAATTTATGCTCAACGGCTAATGCATGGTGGAATATACTGTATAGGGAGTTGTTTTACCTGCTTTTTCTGTTCACCTGATCCTTGTCTGGAAAGGCCTGATTTTTATATGCTGCAGATTAGTAACACTTATGCCTTATACACACGATCAGAATTTCCGTCGCGATAAACTCCGACGGATTTTTCAGACGGAATTCCGTTCAAGCTGTCTTGCATACACACTGTCACACCAAATTCTGACTGTCAAAAACACGGTGATGTACAACACTACGACGAGCCACGAAAAATGAAGTTCAATGCTTAAGAGCATGCGTCGACTTGATTCTGAGCATGCATGTTTTTTTCTCCATCAGGGTTCCATACAGACGAATGGAATTTCCGATAAAAATGTCTTCCGTCGGAAAAAAAGAGAACATGTTCTCTTTCTAAGTCCACCAAAATTTCCGAAGGAAAAACTCAGATGGGGCACACACGGTCGGAATATCCGATAAAAAAATGCCATCTGACTTTTTTCATCGAAAATTACGATCGTGTGTACAAGGCATTACAGGTCTTGTCCCTCCCCTAATCTGTGACCGGACAGTGAAAGGATAAGCAGCAAACTGGTGAGCTCTCCTCTCTTTTCTCCTCCACTTGAGCACTGCAGCACAACTTAATGGCTCTTCATGGCGCTTCTCTATTTCAGAGTCTGCCTCCAAGAGGCTGATACCAGGCCAAATTCAGGCTCCTATACTACATTCAATATAAATAATACATTAATAAATACAGAACTGCATTCATTTATGTTAGTTATATCTTCCTAGAGTTCATCTTTAAAGTGTCAGTTCACCTAAAAGTGATATTATGGTATGGAGTCTGGTAGGCCGTTTCAGCCCCTGGCTTTCCTATAGGAGGTCTGTATGGAGAAGATACTAAGGCCACCATTGCTTTCTTTTGAGAAAATGATCCTTGCCTGTCTATCTTGCAAATGCAAAGTCTTTGATACTTTGGTGCACTGACCCAGACCAAGCATACAGATAACAAGTTTTGGCTTTCCTATGTCTTATGTATTATTATTGATCAATCAATTGAGGTCAAGGTCAGCCAGGCAACTATTTCTATCAGAATGAGGTCAGAAATGTTACCAGTAGAGTCCATAGGAGATATACGAACAATTCAGGTTGTTAAAGTGACTGTAAAGCTTCATGCCCACTGACGTTTTAAAAACCGGGCTGTAAAGCTAGTACAGACAGACGCTAGGAAAAAAGCGACGCTTTTAACGCAATTTTTTTCGCGTTTTACATTGAATTCAATGTACGTTTTGCCGCGCTAGTTTTCAGCCTTTGGTCTGGTATGGATCTTAAGGGGAATCCCCCACACCGAAAAAAAAAATGGCGTGGGGGATCCCCCAGAATCCGTACCAGACCCTTATTCGAGCACGCAGCCCAGCAGGTCAGGAAGGGGGGCGAGCAAGCGCCCCCCCCCTGCACCGTACCAGGCCACATGCCCTCAACATGGGGGGGGGTTGGTGTGCCCCCCATCCCAAAGCACCTTGCCCCCATGTTGATGGGGACAAGGGCCTCTTCCCGACAACCCTGGCCGTTGGTTGTCGGGGCCTGCGGGCGAGGGGCTTATTGGAATCTGGGAGCCCCTTTTAATAAGAGAGCCCCCAGATCCTGGCCCCCCACCCTATGTGAATGAGTATGGGGTACATTGAACCCCTACCCATTCACCTGGTGGAATAAAAAAGGCAAAGTCTTCTTCTGACTTCGGGGGTTTTCTCTGCTCTCCGCACTCCCCAGTTCTTCCCCCGCTCTCCGGTGCCTTCTTTGGGGCTGGCCGCCGCTATCTTCTTGCAGCTCTTTTACTAGCGGCGGCCAGCCCGGTCTTCTGCGTCGCCTTCTGCCTTCTCCCATCTTCTTTTTCTTCATAACATAACATAACCCTGCCCCCTTATGTCATCACCACCCGGAGCATGCTGGGACTGTGACGTCATAAGAGGCCTATATAAATCAGCGCGTACCGCACAACCGGAATTACAGCGGGAGGGAGCGTCGAGTCAACATCGAAGAAGAGAAGAAGAGAAGAAAAGAAGAGAAGAAGACGATGGAGAAGACTGGGCCCCCGCTGATGAAAGAGCTGAAAGAAGACAGCGGTGGTGCCCGGCAGAAGAGAAAAAGAACCAGAGAAAAGAGAGTGGAGAAGTCGGAAGACCCCCGAAGTCGGAAGAAGACCCCCTGAAGTCAGAAGAAGACCCCCCGAAGTCGGAAGAAGGGAGAAGACCGGGCCCCCGCTGGTAAAAGAGCTGAAAGAAGACAGCAGTGGTGCCCGGCAGAAGGGAGAAGTCGGAAGACCCCCAAAGTCAGAAGAAGACCCCCAGAGCTGCCTAATAAACTACTTTAAAAACCTGTGTAGTGTTTTTTATTGACATTTTTATTCCACCAGGTGAATGGGTGGGCCGGGATCTGGGGGCCCCCTTATTAAAACAATAAAACTTTAATCAAACCACCTGCTCAGTCTTTTAGGGCTTGAGCGTTAAGTAACTGGGCCCCACCACCCCCACAGCCAACTGAAGCATGGATTGTAGTCCAGCATTAAATATATCCCAAACAATATCAGACAAATGAACAAAATTATTGTAAAATAACCCAGGAATAAAACCTTCATGCTCAGAAGAACAATAAAAACACTCTCTAATGGTCGGCATGAATTTACAGACCAGTTTGTTGACCTGATCTCCTTTCAGCCCCTCCTTGTTTATAAATATAAGGAAAATCCACCATTGTAAAAATAACTTTAACCACTTGTCGACTAGTTTTACTCGCCTGGGCAAATCGGCTGGCCAAATGGACGTTACCTTACATCGCTTTTTCTTTTGGCCACTAGGGGTGTGCGCGCACCCGCAGCATATGCCCGGAGCTGATGCGAGTGCCGGCAGCCGCAATGACCGCAAGGAACAGGTCGTGACAGAGCGAGAACCGGGATCTGTGTGTGTAATCCCCCCTACAGTTAGAACACACACTAGGGAACACTAGGGAACACATTTAACCCCTTGATCGCCCCCTAGTGATAACCCCTTCCCTGTCAGTGACATTTATACAGTAATCATTACAATTTTATGGCACTGATCACTCTATAAATGTCAATGGTCCCAAAAATGTGTAAAAAGTGTCCAATTTGTCCACCACAATATCGCAGTCCCGATAAAAATCGTAGATTGCAACCATTACTATTAAAACCAATAATAATAATAAAAATGCCGTAAATCTATCCCCTATTTTGTAGACAATATAACTTTTGCGCAAACCAATCAATATACGCTTATTGTGATTTTTTTACCAAAAATATGTAAAATACATATCGGCCTAAACTGAGGAATTTTTTTTTGAGAAATGGGGGATGTTTATTATAGCAAAAAGTAAAAGATATTGTGTGTAGCACTACCCCCGCAGAAGCTGCTGGTTTGTTTTGGGCGGCATCTCACCTCTATTTCCTCGCTGTCTAGGGTATTAGATGAGAGTTGCGTAAAAGTTCAATGTCCACACTTTAGACTTCTTTTTCTTTGCTTTATTTGCCCAACTTGGTAAAAAGATAAAAGTAGTTGTTGAAGAGGTGAAAGGGTAATAGAGAATAGATTCAGGTGTATAACTTTGTTCGGAAACACTCCTGCTTCCAGCAACGTAGCTTTTGTCGCCACTCTAGCCAGAGCGGGTCTTGTGCACCTGGATAGGCCTCTCTCACTAGCTTAGCAGCCAGGATGTCACACGGAATCTTGGTATAGTCTCTGCCACAGACCTTCCCAAAGATGGAGACACATTCGGTCCAAAATCCTCTCAGCACAGGATTAAGCACCTGGATCTCTCCCGATCAATTTTTTGTGAACTTAGAACTGACAGGCGACCATCATTCAGCCTTTCAGTAATGGTGCGTCCTTCGATGACGTTCAAGGCCTCTCCTGAGATAACAGCCTCTTGCTCCGTGCTCCTGAAGACAGGTTCTTCATCGAGTGGCTTCCTCCCTCAGGACGGACAACACAGGACCACTCTGCGAGCGTAGACCCAGTCTGACTACCGGGCCTACTTAGTGGATCACAACCCCAGACCAACGGTCCCGGAGCCAGGAAAACTTGAACACGCACCCCCGGCCAGGAGGGCCATACACGGGGGGTGGTGGGACGTCAGACCTGGGATTGATGATGACCCCAGACTAACAACTCCCTCTGATTGGCTGCCGAAGGGGAACACCCAAAACACCTTGACTTGACTGCTGCCAGACAACAATAGTGGTCACTCACAGTACAGCCATGGCTGAGGCCCAATTTAGTGAAAAACAACACAGTCTGAGCCAACTAACTCTCAGACTACCCTCTAAATTTACAGCAGCGCCGGCCAGAAAGTGGCAGGCCGATACATGTGTTTTTTTCAAAACTGTCTCTCTTCTTTTGTTTATAGTACAGAAAATGTAAACCGCAGAGGTGATCAAATAGCACCAAAAAATTATTTGTGGGGAAAAAAGGACATCAATTTTGTTTGGGTACAGTTTCGCACGACTGCGTAATTGTTAGTTAAAGCGACACAGTGCCATATCACACAAAATGGCCGGGTCATTGAGCAGAAAAATCTGAAGTGGTAAATGCACTGATGAGGGAGAATGTTACACAACACTATGGGGTAGATTCAGAGAGAAGATACGACGGTGTATCTCCTGATACGCCGTCGTATCTTTGAGTCCGGCTGGTCGTATCTATGCGCCTGATTCATAGAATCAGATACGCCTAGATTTGACTAAGATCCGACTGACGTAAGTCTCTTACGCCGTCGGATCTTAACTGCATATTTACGCTGGCCTCTAGGGGCGTGTACGCTGATTTACGCCTAGAATATGTAAATCAGCTAGATACGCGAATTCACGAACGTACGCCTGGCCGACGCAGTACATTTACGACGTTTCTGTAAGGCTTTTCCCGGCGTATAGTTACCCCTGCTATATGAGGCGTATCCTATGTTAAGTATGGCCGTCGTTCTCGTGTCGAATTTTAAAAAGTTACGTCGTTTGCGTAAGCCGTCCGTGAATGGGGCTGGACGTCATTTCACATTCACATCGAATCCAATGACGTCCTTGCGGAGCAATGCACACTGGGAAATTCCACGGACGGCGCATGCGCCGTTCGGGAAAAACGTCAATCACGTCAGGTCAAGCCTGATTTAAATAACACACGCCCACCTCTTCAGAATTTGAATTAGGCGGGCTTACGCCGGGCTATTTACGCTACGCCGCCGCACTTTTCTTTTAAGAATACGGCACTTGCCTGTAAAAGTTGTAAAAGTTGCGGCGGCGTAACGTAAATAGGATACGTTACGCCCGCACAAAGAAGCGCCATTCTACCTGAATCTACCCCTATATATTTATGTAAAAGACTCTATGTATCAACATCTTTTATTTTGTGTATGCTTCGTAAAAATACTCAAGAAAGAAACCCCATTTAGGAGAAAGGATAACATAAAAAAGGCTAGTGTACGATTTCAGATCCAACATAATTTAGATTTTTCATCTTATTTTCTTTCCTGATATTCTCCTTAGGACGGTGTACTTGATATCTTATACATGCTTAGATTAAACATGCATCATCTCTCTCCATAGGCGACCTTCAGATGTTAGGCTGTGCTCAACAGGTTTTATCATCACCACTTTGCCTACCAGCATTCTTATGTACAGTATGTTTGTATGCATGTATGTATGTACACTGCATTGTTATGCCTATTGACCTGGAGCACTTATACACTGTGGTCAATCATGGCAACTATACTTGCACATTGTACTGTTTCCTTTCACCTGTGTAAGCTGATGAATAATTATAAATAAAGACTGCATAAAACCTGGCAATAGCATGCAGAATATAGCGTGAGAAATGTCTAGGGTGATGATGTTTCGGTCAATGAAGTTGAGTTAGGATGAGTGGAGAGGTGAAATTCTGAGAAAATTAGAAGCTCTTTTACTTTCCTTTTGTGAAGAACCCTTTTCTGTGAAGTATGATTTATAACTTTAGTATTTGTCCTTCTTGTGACCTTTCCACTTCATTTACCTGCATAATGTAGACACAATTCCACACCCAAGTAGATGTGTAAAGAGGAAATGTGAAATGCTTGCACAGCTTATCAGGGAGATGGAGTCCAGACTGGACTTTCTAATATGAAGGGGCTGATAAGAAAAAAAATATTCATTTGCTGTTTATTACCTATGTGTTATACAAACATTAACACGGCACATTGTTTGTTAAATAGAATTTTCATTTAAGAATTGTAATTTGAAAATTAAGTAAAAGAGCAAAGATTAGAAATTTTCCTAAAACATACTGTTTTCTAATCTCTGGTGCAGAAAAGGCTTGATACTCTTCTATTTTATTTTAGCTCCTTGTGGCCTACCTTAAGGCACTGCCATCATGATGGATGCTTGGGTTTTCAGATGATTATCTGGTGTGACTGAATGAAATTTGATCTCCACATATTCTTTTGGAGAGTCCAGTGGATGGCAACTGATGCAGCTCTACTGTGTTCTGCATCTTCATCTAGTGTGTTTATCATAGTAATATAATGAACAAGCATGGTCTGACAATGCTAAGAAGCTCAGTCCTAAAACAATTACCCCCTTAACAGTTGTGTTATGATTGGGGAGAGATCTTATCTTATTACCAGATTGGGAACACCGGTGCCACCAAAAATGGAAAATTCCAGTTATGTTGCAGTTCTTTTACAGAAATAGCCGCAAAGTCACAAAAACGTCTATCATGTTCCTTAAAGTGATCACTTTATGGGGTTAAGAAAAAGGCACAAACCTGTAATGAATGTAATCTTATAAATACCTGCCAATCGGGTTGTTTTTTAAATCATCACTCAGCAGCAGAGCTAAAAAAAATGATCCAGTTCCACACATCTAGGTACGTAGACATATGCCGGGTACAGACGATCGGACATTCCGACAACAAAACCGTGTATTTTTTTCCGACAGATGTTTGCTTAAACTTGTCTTGCATACACACGGTCACACAAATGTTGTCGGAAAATATGAAGACTAGCTCTCAAATTTTTGTTGTCGGAAATTCCGACAGCAAATGTTGGAAATTCCGACTGTGTGTATGCGGCAATAAGCTTCAGCT
This sequence comes from Rana temporaria, assembly GCF_905171775.1. Classification (NCBI taxonomy): domain Eukaryota; kingdom Metazoa; phylum Chordata; class Amphibia; order Anura; family Ranidae; genus Rana; species Rana temporaria. The sequence continues at coordinate 392,034,259 of NC_053492.1, forward strand.
GCTGGTGTGAGAGGGAATATCAATGCATCCTTTATATTGTGGCGGGAAATGATAGTATAGTAATTGTGACTGAGAACAAGTGAAAGTAGACTTTTATCATCTAGTATGAAGGACTATCAAGTGCATGTAGCCTTAGGACACTTAGGATGCTTTCTTTAAACAGTATTTTTTTCTAATTTATTAACACATTGAGATAATTCTATAATCAACTAGTTGAAGGTCCTAGACTTAAAGCATGTTAAAATAAATATATTGAAGCTTATCAGCCCTTAGAACTGATGGCTGCATTTTTTTTCATAATTTTTACTAGATAAAACACACTTCCTGTCCTTGGGTGGCTACATTCTCTCCTGCACAGTATCTGTGGAGGAAGCCATACCAGTGTTCTGTTCACTGCAATACCAAAATATTAATCTCCTCCATACCATTGTTCTGATCACTGCCATACCAGTGACAGTATCAACAGAGCCAGTATTCCCAATTGTCTCCACTATCCTGGTGTTCCAAGGCCTCAAAAATTTGATAGGTAGTCAGAAAATTTGATGCATCATTTATTCCCCTAGAAAGCCTTCAGGTGCTATTTGGACATTGGGCCTCTCTGTGTGGCCAGGCTGTGAAAATGTCTCACACATGTTTTGAGCTGTAATTCTAAGTATGCATATGCTGTGTATTAGAAATATCTTATTAATTGACAGCTTATATTAGTAATTTACCTAATATTCTTTCCACATTTTCCAAAAAGACTCACCATTGTCTTAGAAGTTACCTTGGGTATTTTTCTTTCCAAATTGTGGTCACTCCACTCAGGGGCATTTGGCACCCTGGGCGGATCCAATATCTGGCACCCCCCCCCCCCCCACACGTTAAAATGTAAAAACACCCCACTGTGCCCCCTGCATACCTCTGCATCCTTCAATATCTTTTTTGTTACTACTGTGTACCCCTCTCCACAACTGCACCTCTGGACCACTTTAAATTGCACAGTACCCTGCACCCCTTTACATTACACAGCCCCCTGCATCACTGGACCCCTTTACATTACACAGCCCCCTGCATCACTGGACCCCTTTACATTACACAGCCCCCTGCATCACTGGACCCCTTTAAAATTACACAGCACCCTGTATCACTGGACCCCTTTACATCTCACAGCCCCCTTCACCTCTGGACCCTTTTACATTACACAGCCGCCTGCACCTCTGCACCCCTTTACATCACATAGCCCCCTGCACCTTTGAACCCTTTTACACTACACAGCCCTCTGCACCCCTTTACATTACACAGCACCCTGCAACTCTGGACCATTTTACATTACACAGCACCCTGCATCACTGCACCCCTTTTACATTACACAGCCGCCTGCACCTCTGGACCCCTTTATATTACACCGCACCCTGCATCACTGCACCCCTTTTACATTACACAGCACCCTGCATCACTGGACCCCTTTACATTACACAGCACCCTGCATCACTGCACCCCTTTTACATTACTCAGCACCCTGCATCACTGCACCCCTTTTACATTACACAGCCGCCTGCACCTCTGCACCCCTTTACATCACATAGCCCCCTGCACCTTTGAACCCTTTTACACTACACAGCCCTCTGCACCCCTTTACATTACACAGCACCCTGCAACTCTGGACCATTTTACATTACACAGCACCCTGCATCACTGCACCCCTTTTACATTACACAGCCGCCTGCACCTCTGGACCCCTTTACATTACACAGCACCCTGCATCACTGCACCCCTTTTACATCACACAGCACCCTGCACCTCTGGACCCCTTTACATTACACAGCACCCTGCATCACTGGCCCCCTTTACATCTCATAGCCCCCTGCACCTCTGGACCCTTTTACAATACACAACACCCTGCATCACTGCACCCCTTTTACATTACACAGCCACCTGCACCTCTGGTCATGTCAGCTTAAAAAAAAAAAAAAAAAAAATTTTTTTTTTTTTTTTTTTTTATCGGGATGGTGTCACCCCTCTAGTGGGTGTCACCCGGTGCGGCCCGCACCCCCCGCACCCCCCTAGCAACGCCACTGACTCCACTACCCTGGCGCTCCAGGGCCTCAAACAATTTGACAGGTAGTCAGGAAATTAGATGTGTAATTTGTGCTCCTAGAAAGCCTTTAAGTGCTTTTTGGATTTTGTTCCTCTGTATGTGGCCAGGCTGTGAAAAAGTCTCAGAAATGTGGTATGGCCAGGAGAAGTAGCAGAATATGTTTTGGGGGTGTAATTATAAGTGTGCCTGTGCTGTCTGTGAGATTTTACTTACTACCATCATTTTCCTTCCAAAAAATGTCAACTTCACAAAACTCACCTTGACCCTTAATAAATACCCCAGACTGTCAACTTTCCAAAAAAGTGTCATTGAGGGGTATTTGTACTGATCCTCCTTTTTGAGGCCTCAAGAAATGAGATAGGCAGTCAACACATACGGATTGATCAAAGTTCAAATGTACTGTATATACCACAGTATATGGTACACTAACCCACACCAAATAGGGTGTAATAATGGAATAATACATTTCTCCTGATTCGTGGTGGCACCAGTGAGGGGATACCCATTCAAGCTGATAAAAATATAGCAAAATACATTCTGACCTAAATCTATGAAGAAAGATTCTTTTGCAAAATTATATTATCAAATGTGTTTTTGTTGAACGTTTTAGGTCTTTTTTCATTTCTATTGCAAAAAAATAAAAAACCCAGGCCCAGATTCACAACCGAGATACGACGGCGTATCTCCAGATACGCCGTCGTATATTTCAGTTGCGCCTTCGTATCTATGCGCCTGATTTTTAGAATCAGTTACGCATAGATATCCATTAGATCCGACAGGCGTAAGTCTCTTACACTGTCGGATCTTAACTGCATTTTTTTTGACCGCTAGGTGGCGCTTCCGTCGAATTCCGCATCGAGTATGCAAATTAGCTAGATACGCAAATTCCCTAACGTACGCGCGGCCGACGCAGTAAAGTTACGACGTTTACGCTAGGCTTTTCCCGGCGTAAAGTTGCCCCTGCTATATGAGGCGCAGCCAATGTTAAGTATGGCTGTTGTTCCCGCGTCGAAATTTGAAAAAGTTACTTTGATTGCGTAAGTCGTCCGTGAATGGGGCTGGACGTCACTTACGTTCACGTCGAAACCAATGACGTCCTTGCGGCGTACTTTGGAGCAATGCACACTGTGAAATTCAACGGACGGCGGATGCGCCGTTCCGCAAAAACGTCAATCACGTTGTGTCACAGTAGTTTTACATAAAACACACCCCCTGACGCCGGCCGATTTACGCTACGCCGCCGCAACTTACGGAGCAAGTGCTTTGAGAATACAGCACTTGCCCGTGTAAGTTGCGGAGGCGTAACGTAAATCAGATACGTTACGCCTGCACAATTTTACACGGATGTACGTGAATCTGCCCCCCCAGTGGTGATTAAATGCCACTAAGTCCAGACTTGAAGCACTTTCAGTAAGACCAATATTTAACCTTTCCCAACTCATAGGTTAGATTTATTTAAAGATCATCCAAAGCCAGAACTTTTTTGTTCTATTTTGGATAGAGTAGGGAAGGGCTAAAACCCATGATAGATTTTTTAATTCAATCTGTGTCCAATTGGGGAGATCTCCTCTCACTTCCTGTGCTGTAGACTCAAATTTGAGATTTTCCCTTCCTTTTAGCCTTGGTCATTTGTGCACTAGAACAGACAGAGAGGGCTCATCTTCCTAATGGGGGCACAAACAAAAAAAAAGACAAGGAGCTAGATTAAGGTAGCTCGGCGCATCTTTTGGCCGGCGTAGCACATCTCATGTGTTCTACGCCAACGTAAAACAGGGAGCCCAGAACAGTATTCTCAAAGATCTCGCGCCGTACGTTGCGCCGGCGTAGTGTAAATGGGCCGGCATAAGCCCGCCTAATTCAAAGTAGGCAGGTAGTGGGAGTGCCTCATTTAAATTAGCAGTGACCCCATGTAAATGGAGGGGCGATCGACCGGCGCATGCGCGTGCATGCTCAGAATCACGTAGCATATACTCCCTAAGATACGACGGCTCAATGCGAACAATGTGAACGTAACCTACACACAGCCCCATTCACGTACGACTTAAGACTTACGTAAAATTTGATGGCTGTTCCGACGTCCATACCTTAACATGGGCTGCGCCTCATATAGCAGAGGTAACTTTGCGCCGGACGTAAGCCTTACAAAAACGGCGTAGCGGGCGCAAGTACGTTCGTGATTTGGCATATCTAGCTAATTTACATATTCTACACGTAAATCTACGGAAGCGCCCCTAGCGGCCAGCGTAAATATGCACCCTAGATACGACAGCGTACTAAGACTTACGTCGGTCGGAGGAAGCAGAAATTCAGGCGTATCTTGTTCCCTGAATACCGCGCATAGATACAACGGCGTATCTTTTAACTTACGCGGCATATCAATAGATAAGCCGGCGTAAACTGTTCGTGAATCTAGCTCAAGGTTTCTAATACCCCAGCACTGTATTCAATACAAAAAAAAAAGTTTTGGGTTTAGATACACTTTAAAGACTTTAACCCTTTGGCGTCGGCCGTACGCAAATATGCGGCCTCTCTCTGCCTGGCCCTTAGCCCTGAGGGGCCGCATATTTACATTAATTTCCCCCAAAACACCTGTGCCGAGAGCGCACGCACTACAAGCTCCCGGAACAGTTACCGTTGACTAACCGAAAGCTCCCAATCGCTCCTTGTGATTGGGAGTTTTTGGACCACCTGACAGCCAATCATGATCTTAAGCTGTGCCCGCCTCTAGGCATCATAAACCTCTTAAAGGGCCGGGAGGGATCCCGCCAAGAGGTTAACAAAGCTTACAAATGAAATGCCTGCTGTACACATTTCTCTTAAACAACTAGAAACCTGTTTAAACAATAGCCATAGATTAGTGTATTTAGTTATTAGTAATTTGCAGAGTGCCTTTGCCTCCCTTTCCCCAGCTACTCAGATCCCAGTCTGCTAGACTACATTGAAGTAGCCCTTTAAAGTGATTGTAAAGGTTCCAATTTTTTTTTAAATAACAACCATGTCATACTTACCTGCTCGGTGCAATGGTTTTGCACAGAGCAGCCCCAGCCTTCTCGGGTCCCTGCCGACACTCCAGACCCATCCCCCCTCTGAGTGCTCTGTGGGTTCTTGGGCGTGCTTGCTCTCGAGCCACCTCTGTGTGTCTATGAGAGCCAATGGCTCCCGCTGCTGTTTCTCAGCCAATGAGGAGGCAGAGACCCGAGAGAGCTTCTAATCTCATGCACGATTCGGGATCAGGCTCAGGTGAGTATAATGGGGGGGAAAGGGGGCTGAAGGGGGAGTTGCCCACTAAAGGTTTTTTACCTTCATGAATAAAATGCATGAAGGTAAAAGCCTTTAGTCTTTGGAACCATTTTAAGTCTTTATAAGCTGTTACTTTTCCTGTAACAGTGAAACTTTGAGTAAGACCATTTTTAGAATAGATTAGGTTATACTTCAAAGAGTACATTTTACCTCTATAAATCCCTTCCCATAAAAAAACAGTGTTGCTGTTTACAAAAACAGCAATAAAACATGCAGGTACATATGTGTGTTTTTTATTTTACAAATTTGCATTGTGTGTCATTAGTGCCTATGTAGAACAAGTGTTTCACATTTTTATGATTGTGGTTTATCAGAGGAGTGACAGCGAAGTGGAGAAAAGGGGAAGTTTTCCATTTTAAAAATGCCATGTTTTCAGTATTTATGTTATCAGCGACCACACTGGAGGTGCAATATCCTTTCTGCAATAAACAGTACATTTGCAGATCTTCCTTCCTTCCTTGAAGAAATGCATGGGAGACTAGTTAGCCTCAGGGTTTGACACCGATACTTCTTGTTTAGCTTATGAGACAAATAGCCTTGTGAGGCAATCTTTCATTTGGAGAGGGAAACTGCAAAAGCTGGAAGAACAAACATCTATCATATGATATTACAAGAACAGGTGCTTAAAGAAAATCTAATTAGTGAAATCCTCATTCAGTCAATGGATATTTTCACTGCAGGCAAACTGTTTAAAATATATTTCAGTCCAAGTTTTACAAGTATCTGAAAATAAAAAAAAGATGCTGCTGTGCCTTAGAATGGAATTGTGTAATTTTGGAAAGTCTTTGTTTTCAAAGTATGATGCCACCTGTACACCCCCCCAGGAATAAAGATACCATAATCACAAAATTTTAATGATGGAGTTGTTTTTTGTTTTTCTATTTTTGATCAAATTTTCCAGTTGCATTTATATGCCTGCAAAAAATGCTAATTGACAGTTGGATGTATATTGTTGGTTTGTAAACAACTGCAGTCAGGTTTTCCCTTAAAGAGAACCTTCATTAATGAAACAGCTGAACACATATATTTTGCAGTAAAAAAAATAAGTGTGAAGGTCCCTTAAGTGAACCTGTTCCCAGGCTATGGATAGTAAAGTATCCATATGTTCCCTACAATCATTAAATGAGCTTTAAATTAAGCCTACACTGACCTCTGTAGCAACAGCTACTGAGGAACAATTAATCTTCAAAATTCACAGCAGAAACACTCAAGTTGATTCTCTCAGCAGCTCAGATCATTCTGCTCCACCAAAGGTTCAACAGACTTCCAACTCTGTCATTTTGAATGTAAACATAGGGCAGGTGATCTGGGAAGAGGAAGAAGGGTGAGCTGAGCTGCTGAGATAACAATTTGATGTCTTCAGTGCTTTACCTGTAAATTTTAAGAATGGATTGATTTAGATTGCCGGTAGCTAGAGAGTTCAGCGAGAACTGTATTTATTGGCCAATACCTGCTTGTTAAAATATATATATGTATTTAATGTTCATAGACTGACCACAGGTTAACTGAAGAAGTTGAATTCACCTTTTACATAAACTGGCCATGCGAACCAAGGGCCACAGTAGTTTAAAATACACCATTCTGTTTGAAAAACATTGTTTTTTTATGCAAATTTCATACATGCACACCTTTTCTATCACAAATGGCTCCTGGTCAAAATGGACACCAAGCGTTCTTCTTTGAGGGCAACCAAATAGATTACCACTTAAGTTGTTATCAAAGATGAGTGCTCAGCTGCCATTTTGTTGTAGTCCATGCCTACAAAAAAACGTATATACTGTATAAAAAATGTTTCACGTTTTTATGGTTGTAATTTGTCAGAGAAGTGACAATGAAATAAAGAAAATGGGATGTTTTCAGTATTTTATGTCATCACACTGGAGGTGCAATCCATGAAAAGCCAAAAGTATTTTTGCCTGGCTTCATGAGTGACAGAAAAAGTGTACAGGTATGAAATTTGCATTAACCACTTGACCTTCAAAAGATTCACCCCCCTTCATGACCAGGCCATTTTTTGAGATACAGCACAGTGTTACTTTAACTGACAATTGCACGTTCACGCAACACCGTACCCAATTAAAATGTATTTCATTATTTTCCCAAAAATAGAGCTTTCTTTTGGTGGTATTTGATCACCACTGAGTTTTTATTTTTTATGTTATAAACATAAAAAGAATGAATTTTGTTTTATACATTTTTACCAATATGTATTCTGCTACATATTTTTCCTAAAATAATCCCGATAAGCTTATATTGATTAGTTTACTCCAGTGTTTCTCAACTCCAGTCCTCGGGGCGCACCAACAGGTCTTGTTTTCAGGCTTTCCATTATTGTGCACAGGTGATTTGATCAGTTTCACTGCCTTAGTAATTACCACAGCAGTTTGATCTGAGGGAAATCCTGAAAACATGACCTGTTGGTGCGCCCCGAGGACTGGAGTTGAGAAACACTGGTTTACTCAATCGTTATAGCATCTACGAAATATGGTATATATTTATGGAATTTTTATTTATTTAATGTTATACTAGTAATGGCGGTGATCATCGACTTATAGTGCCACTGCAATATTGCAGCTGACAATCAGACACTAACTGACACTTTGTGGGAACCAGTGACAGTGCTAAGACTATGCACTATCACTGTACTAATGACACTGGCTGGGAAGGGATTAAATATCTAGGGCGATCTTTTACGAAGGGAAGAGATGGAAGGGAAGCGGCCCGCCGGTGGTACACGTGTGCCCCTTGTAGGCGAATGTGCAGAATCACGTGTATATATATATATATATATATATATATATATATATATATATATATAGGGGTATATATCTATATACTTGATCTGGCACAGAGCTGCTGCCCTGTAGCAGTGAAAATGCTATAGGGCAATCGGTCAGCAAGTGGTTATAAAATATTTTAAAAATGTCACAGTGTATTGTGGCCCCTCATCTGCATGGGCCAGTTTATGTAAAAGTTGAATTTAGCATTTAACCATTAACCGTCATTATACTGCGGCAGGTTGGCTCTCCTGGGCAAATCACTGTAGGTTTACATCAGCCGATTAAAGAGCAATAGGAGGCACGAAGCCGGAGCCGATGCACGTGGCCGATGCATGATCCATAGAGAGCCAGAACGGGGATCTGTCAATGTAAACAGACATTCTGACAGACGAAGAGAGACAGATCTGCTGGTGACTGGGAACAGCAATCTCTCTCCTCCTCCAGTCCCATCCCCCCACAGTTGGAAACACCTCCCAGGGAACACATTTAACCCCTAGTGTCAATCCCTTCCATGCTAGTGACATTTACACAGTAATCAGTGCAAAAATGTGTCAAAAGTGCCCAGTCCCTGTAAAAATCGCAGATTGCCACCATTACTGGTAAAAAAATACAAAATAAAAATTACATAAATCTATCCCTTATTTTGTAGACGCTATACCTTTTGCGCAAACCAATTAATATATGCTTATATGTAGAAGAATACATATTGGCCTAAACTGATGAAGATTTTTTTGGGGAATATTTATTATATCAAAAAGTAAAAAATATTGTTTTTTTTTCAAAATTGTCGCTGTTTTTTTTTAAAGCGCAAAAAATACCCCTAAGGACATCAATTTTGTTTATGTACAATGTCGCACAACTGCAAAATTGTCAGTTAAAGCGACGCAGTGCCGTGACCGCATAGTGTGACCGGTGGAGGAAATTTTGGTGCACACAAAAGTCACTATCATCATTGAATTTTCACTATTGGAGAACTATACACTAGCACAGTGCATATGGATTGAATTACTAATTACCGTATTTTTCGGACTATAAGGCCCCGTACACACCATAGAATCTATCAGCAGATAAATCCCATCGAATGGGTTTCAGCGGATAGATTCTATGGTGTGTACACTCCGGCGGATATTTATCCGCGGATATTTCCGAATTCCAGCAGATAAATATTTGTCGACATGCACAGAATATCTATCCGCTGGAATCGGATCCCACGGATGGATCCGCTCGTCTGTACAGACTCACCGGATCCATCCGTCCAAAGGGATTCCCCGCACGCGTCGTAATGATTTGACGCATGCGTGGAATTCCTTATATGACAGCGTCGCGCCCGCGGCCGCGTCATAATCGCGGCGACGGCGCGACACGTCATCGCCAGAGGATTTCGGCGCGGATTTCAATGCGATGGTGTGTACACGCCATCGCATAGAAATCTGCTGAAATCCTCGAGAGGATTTATCCGCGGATACGGTCCGCTGGACCGTATCCGCGGATAAATCCTCTCGTGTGTATGGGGCCTGAGACGCACTTTTTCCCCCCAAAAATATGGGAGAAAATGTGTCTGCGTCTTATGGTCCGAATACTGAATTCCACCCCCCCTCCGACTTCGCTTTTTAACATACCGGTGGTCAGAGAGCATGTCCGCAGAGAGCAGGCAGCGCCATCAGCTTGAGCTCACAGGGGGGTCAGACTGGTCTGCGGCATCTTTTTCCCAGCAGCACTCCACGTATTACACAGTAGGCACAGGAGGCGGCCATTGTAGCCCCACGGAAGCTTTGCAGTGCGCGGATGCATGCACACAAAACGTCACTGCGTGACGCTACTGTGCATGCGCCGCTTTTAGACCAAGGAAACCAAGTGCAGAGCTGCTCCACACAACTATAGCTGACTCGTATTAACCCCTCACATGCCGCAGCAGCTGCAGGATATGGCGATGGCTCACAACGGAGACACATGCTGGCTGTATTAGATAACACAGGCTGGATGGGGCACACCATGGATATGGGCTCACAATGGACACACAGGCTGGTTGTATTACATAACACAGGCTGGATGGGGGCACACCATGAATATGATGGAGGAGGGGGGGCACTGATTCCTGTATGATAAAGGAGGGGGGCAATGATCCCTGTTTGATGGAGGAGGGGGGGCACTGATCCCTGTATGATGATGGAGGAGGGGGGGCACTGCCCCATCTTCCATCATACAGGGATCAGTGCCCCCCCCTCCATCATCCAGCCTGTGTTATCTAATACAGCCAGCTTGTGTCTCCGTTGGGAGCCGTCGCCATATCCCGCAGCTGCTGCGGCATGTGAGGGGTTAATACCAGTCAGCTATACTGGTGTGCCCCATCCAGCCTGTGTTATCTAATAGTGTTCACTTTACATGGTTGAAATATTATTCTGTTATATTTTAATAAATATTTCAGTAGACTATTTGGGTCAGAATTTATTTTTCTAATTTTCCTCCTCTAAAACCTAGGTGCGTCTTATGGTCAGGTGCGTCTTATGGTCCGAAAAATACGGTAAATGGATTGAATGAATCGTCATCATAAACCTACCACTTATTTCCAATCATTATTTAATGTATTTTATGGACACTGTTGATTTTTGAGTTGGTTTTAAATACACAGAGACTATTTTGGGACCACAGCCAGGGCTTTCAAACCTATTGATTTTCACAGATTATAATTATATTTTTATCAGTTATCACTTTTGAATAGTAGCAGGAACCTATATAGGCATAGCCTAGGTGAGGTAGCGCTTCGCGTTTATTTAGCAATTTATGTTTTATTTATGTGGGAACACATTCAGTGTTAAGCAGCACTTCCTTTGTTAATTAATTTTAACACATTATTACATTATTCACATGTATTATTATTATTAATTTACACACAGTAGCACCAAAGTTATTCATACATACATACATATACAGTATATGTTTTACTATATGTTACTGCAATGCAATAGTATAAATGGGACTGAGGAACCCCCATTTTAAAAGTTCATATAGCTCAGGGATCTCTTTGAAATGTATTTATTGTTTACAGGTACTTGCTTATCACTGGCAATTTACACATACATATCGCACATTCACATCAATCGCTGCCTTCAAGGAGCTTACAATCTAAGGTCCCTAACTCACTTATATTCATACACTATATTACCAAAGGTATTAGGACACCTGCCTTTACATGCACATGAACTTTAATGGCATTCCAGTCTTAGTCCATAGGGTTCAATATTGAGTTGGCCCACCCTTCGCAACGAGAACAGCTTCAACTCTTCTGGTAAGGCTTTCCACAAGGTTTAGGAGTGTGTCTATTTAGGAGTTTAGGAGGTTTAGGAGGTTTAGGAGTGTTTGACCATTCTTCCAGAAGCACATTTTTGAGGTCAGGACCTTGCTTTGTGCACTGGTGCGCAGTCATGTTGGAACAGGAAGAGGCCACCTCCAAACAAATTTGGGAGCATGAAATTGTCCAATTGTCTTGGTAATCTGCCACCTTAAGAGTTTCCTTCACTAAGGGGCCAAGCCCTACTCCTGAAAAAAAAAACACACCATAACCCCCCCCTCCACCAAATGGTTTGGACCAGTGCACAAAACAAGGTTCATAAAGACATGGATGAGTGAGTTTGGGGTGGAAGAACGTGACTGGGCTGCACAGACTCTGGAACTCAACACAATAGAACACCTTTGGGAGGAATTGGAGCAGAGACTGTGAGCCAGGCCTTCTCATCCACATTAGTGCCTGACCTCGCAAATGCACTTCTAGAAGAATGGTCAAACATTATCATAGACAAACTCCCAAACCTTGTGCACAGTCTTCCCAGAAGAGTTGAAACTGTGAGGCCTCGTACACACGACAGAGTTTCTTGGCAGAATTCACAGAGAAACTCGGTCAAAACCCGGATTCTGCCGAGAAACTCTGTCGTCTGTACACTTTTGGCTCGATGGAGCCGCCGAGGAGCTCGTCGAGAAAATAGAGAACATGTTCTCTATTTTCTCGTTGTTCTATGGGAGAAGGCGGCCCGCCGAGCTCCTCGGCGGCTTCATCCCAGAACTCGACGAGGAACTCGACGTGTTTGGCACGTTGAGTTCCTCGGCCGTGTGTACGGGGCCTTATAGCTGCAAAGGGTGGGCCAATTCAATATTGATCCCTACGGACTAAGACTGAGATGCCATTAAACATTAACCTCCCTGGCGGTATGATTATTTCAGAAAAAAGGTGCTGAAAGCGGTACCATTATTTGCAAGGAAATTTGGCGTTTTATACTGTAGGCCTGTAATTCTTAGGAATAACTCACTTAAATCTGACCAAACCAGAGTCTAATAGGCATCCCGGGTATGACATTTTTTTTAAAACAAAATTATAAATTATAATGTAATAAATAATTATAAAAAATTATAACAAATAATAATATAATTCTAATAAAAATAATTCAATAATGTAATCAACTCAAAATCACTGAAATTTGCTCAGTTGCAGAATTGTTGCTGTCATTATTTTATTTTTTTATGACGAATTTCCCCACAAATCGCTATCGCACAATTCTGCAAGTGATTATAATTTATTATCGCTGTTTTCTAGCTGATCTAAAACATTTTTGACATAAAGGGACACTTTTGGTTGCTATGGACAATATACAGTTTGCAGGCAGAAAGAACAGTTTTTATTATATAAAATAACATGTAGGGCACTGGGCAGACCACTAGGGACAAGGGGTGTGTGTATGTTTTACATACAGTACTGTAATCTATAAGATTACAGTATACTGTATGTATAGTGTTTGTTTACCTTTTTTAATTTGGCGCCGATCTCCGCCCCTGTGCGTCGTAACGTCGCAGGGAACGGAGATCGGCGGCACAGGAGGACACTGTGTGAATCGAGCGAGGTCCCGCTCGCTCACACAGCGTGGTGGCATCGCTGGATCCAGGAACAAAGTAAGCCAGCGCAAGCTGCAGGCTCTGCATAGCTACCCCGAGCGTGACCCGGGGTTACCGATTTTGGCACAATAAATCCACCCCGAGTCACGCTCGGGAATACCGCCAGGAGGGTTAAAGTTCATGTGTGTGTGTATAGGCAGGTGTCCCAATACTTTTGCTAATATAGTGTACATATACATTACTGGGATATATTTAGACAGGAGCCAATTAATCTACCAGCATGTCTTTGGAGTGCAGCAGGAAACCAGAGTGCCTGGAGGAAACCTATGCAGGCACAGGGAAAACATGCAAACCCCAGGCAGGTAGTGCCGTGGTTGGGATTTGAAGGTGACCCTAGTGCCGCCAGGCGAAAGTGCTTAGCCACTTAGCCACTGTGCTGCCCAAATTAGATGCTCATTGGTTATGAGCAGCAGGTAAATCCAATACATTTCAGGTAATGCCAAAGAGCTATGAACTTCTAGCATAGTTTGTAACATGATACGATTTGACAGTCTCTATCAAGTCCCATTATAGGTCTCCTATCACATTTCATTGCAAATCTAATCACATTTACTGCTCCAACCCTGAGGAAGGGGAAGGATTTTCTCCTGGGATTAGTTGGTTGGGCTGATGCTCTTAACCAATAAATATTTTTTAAATAGATCCCTGAGTGATACAGACTTTTGTGCTGGGTGCTCCTCAATGACCACATCAGAGTTTATCACCTGCTGAGAGTTCTTCCCATCACTATGAGGCAGGGGTTGACAAATTTGCTTGGAATCTAGGAGCCAGCTAAAAAAGTTAGGAGCCAGGAAACGCGCCCCGTCCCGACGAGCTTGCGCGCAGAAGCGAACACATACGTGAGCAGCGACCGCATATGTAAACGGTGTTCAAACCACACATGTGAGGTATCGCCGCGATTGGTAGAGTGAGAGCAATAATTCTAGCCCTAGACCTCCTCTGTAACTCAAAACATGCAACCTGTAAAAAAAATTTAACGTCGCCTATGGAGATTTTAAAGGGTAAAAGTTTGTCGCCATTCCACGAGCGGACAAAATTTTGAAGCACGACATGTTGGGTATCAATTTACTCGGCGTAACATTATCTTTCACAATATAAAAAAAATGGGGATAACTTTACTGTTGTCTTATTTTTTAATTAAAAAAAGTTAAATTTTTTCCCAAAAAAGTGCGCTTGTAAGACCGCTGCGCAAATACGGTGTGACAGAAAGTATTGCAACGATCGCCATTTTATTCTCTAGGGTGTTAGGATAAAAAATATATATAATGTTTGGGGGTTCTAATTAGAGGGAAGAAGATGGCAGTGAAATAGTGAAAAATTACATTAGAATTGCTGTTTAACTTGTAATGCTTAACTTGTAATACCAACGGCCACCACCAGATGGCGCCAGCTTACACATCTGGTGGTAATAACTTGTAATACCAACGGCTCACCACCAGATGGTGCCAGCTCACAAAAAACAAAACAAAAAAAAAAAACGTTTTTTTTTTGCCCCCCTTCCAAGCCAGGACCCTATTTCTAGTCACCATGGCGACCTGGCGCCCGGGATTTGTCGAGCCCTGCTATGAGGGAGGCAGCAGCCAGTGACCAATGAGCCCCTATGAGAGAGGTCTCACTCTACTGTGTATCCATCAGTACCAAGTCCAACGCTATCACACACACATCAGATGCTTTTTCTTTGCATGCAAGCTTTTCTTTAATGTAACATTTATCTGATAGCAGGTTTAACATTATTACTCTTGCACTTTAATTTTTATGATCTGTTCCCGGTCCAGATTTGTGCAAAGACTATATAGACACATGTTTATGAGGCAAAAGTCTTACAAAGTAGGCAAACTGCCCAGGCTCTCTTATAACAAGCCTTTTTTTTATTTTTGTATGCAAATCTTCAGGGTGAAACTAAAAATCAAGAAAATATTTTTTTCCTCACGCATAAAACAAATTTATGTTACATGAGTTATTTAACTATGTGGCCAAAGCGATAGGTGATTATAGAGCGCAGCATGGTAAAAGTAGCCTAGGGGGCGCCTAATTGAAATCTGGCCCAGATCATACATAGCAAAAACATCTGAAGTCACTAGAGGGCACATCTGTCTGTACATTAGACTGCGCACCTAGTATGCTTGCCAAATGATTGTGCTTTTCAGCATGCTGAAATTATTAAAGATTTATTTAAGACTAAAGCAGATTTAGATGTAACAAGTGGCAGAACCATACTACATAAAAAAAAGTGGCTGTAAAAACTGTGATTTGGACCCTTGATTGAAGCTTATATAAGCATTTTTGATAGGTATGCTGCAGTACTGTAGGTCTAGACAAAATAGGAACACATTCAATGCATACGTTCAGTACATGTACATTTCCTCATGGTCCCATTAATAATAATAAATAATGAAAGTAGAAACAATTATCTGTTGACCTGCCAGTAATTTAGAGCACTCGCTTTACTCCACCTATCCCCCTCCCCCACACCTTTGCCTAATCTACGTGCATACATTCTTTTACAGCAAAACATTGTAACTATCTATAGCAGGGCGCAGTCTGAGTGTAGTTTATTAACCGATTCATTGTGGTGAAAAGACAAATGGCAACAGTTAAAAGCAGGTTCATTACATAGTAAGGGCTTCCGATTGACAGTCTCACAACAACAGGGAACCGCAGACCTGGATAGAAACACTGGGTGGATGGATATGCCTCCAGGACCAAGAGAACACACAGTGGGGGGGGGGGGGGGGTGATATGGGCACCAAACTAAGGGTAGCATTAAATGTTCTGAGAAATACTGGTAAATTAGCAACTTACATGAGAATAAGAAATTGCACTGTTTGTGTGTAATCCGTGAGTGGCCGGCTCATGCATCTCTACCTACAACTTGCAGCCTAGAAAGTGTGGACGGCAGGCTGGATGACAGACTAGATGAGGAAGTTGGATGCCAACAAGATGGTGGAAGGGATCATGTAAGATGTAGAGCAGACCGGCAGTGATGTCATGGGGATGTCAGGGGGGCGGGGTGAAGCTATGCATTTCAAGGCTGCCCAAGCCTCTTTCCCAAGCTAAGCATGATGATTTCACAGGGAGTAAGGGAGTAAACATGAAAAAAGTAAAACTTTATATATATATATATATATATATATATATATATATATATATATATATATATATATATATATATATATATATATATATATACACATATATATATATATATATATATATATATATATATATATATATATATATATATATATATATATATATATATATACACACTACTGGGCAAAAGTTTTAGGCAGGTGTGAAAAAATGCTGTAAATGAAGAATGGTTTCAGAAATAGGAGTGTCAAAATAAAGTAAATTGTTTACGTAATAGGTAATAGTTATTTTTATCAATTAATAAAATGAAAAGTAAATGAACAGAAGAGAAATCCAAATCAATATTTGACGTGGCCACCATTTCCCTTCAAAACAGCATCAATTCTTCTAGGTACACTTGTTCCAAACATCTTGGAGAACTAACCACTGATCTTCTGCAGATGTACGCTGCCTCAAATCCTTCTGTCTCTTCATGTAATCCTAGACTGACTCGATTATATTGAGATTCAGGCTCTGTGGTGGCCAAACCATCAATTCCAGGATTCCTTGTTTATCTTTACATTGAAGATACCTGTAGTTTTTAATCATATTGGTTGTAGGTTTGGGGTCATTGTGCTGATGCAAAGTAAATTTGGGGCCAATCATATGCCTCCCTGATAGTATGGCATGATAGAAAAGTATCTGCCTGTATTTCTCATCATTGAGGACACCATTGATCCTGGCCAAATCTCCAACTCCATTTACAGAAATGCAGCTCCAAACTTGCAAGGAATCTCCACCATGCTTCACCGTTTCCAGTAGACACTTATTATTTTTTTAATTTCAATAAATTTTTATTGAGGTTTTAAATAGGGTTACAGTCAACACACAAGCTTCTAAAAATGCATAAAGCCCCTAGGGGCGGTTCACATCATATTGCGAATAAAGCAAATAAGTACAAAGAAAACAATAATAAATAAATCCGGGGAGGTAAGTCAGATAAAAGTAGGACTGCCCGAGAGTCAGTCTAGGGCGGGTACAAGAAAGATCATTAAGACATGTAGAGACAGTACCGTGTAGGAAAGGGCCTGGGCCCGAGGGAAATCCGGAACCTAAACCCTCAACACCCCAAATGGGAACCTGCTGTGCTAAGAGCAAGGCCCCCGACCCCCCCACCCCCTCTCCCACCCCCACATCACTCTCACCAATGCAGGTAAGATGCCTAAAACAACCCAAGAGAAGCACCAGGAGTACCCCCCCCCAAAAAAAAAAAAAAACATACTATATACGTATATTTCCAGAAGACCATAACCCCGTGATAATCGCTCAGGTAGGTAGTCAAGAGTACGTAGATCAAAAGGGATAGCAAAGAAGGTAACTAAATAGGAAAGAAGAAAGAGAAGAAGGGAAGAGGGGTAGGGCAAGGAGGGGAAGTATGATGCCTAACTGTGATCAAAAGATCAGTCAAACTTATTTAGGTATAGGGGCAAGAGGAACACTGACATAATCAGCCCAGGGAGCCCAAGTTTCATGGAACATCTCCGATGAATCAGCCAGTATGCTGGATAGTTTTTCTTGGATCATGATCCATGAAATTTTCTGTTTAACTACCGAAACAAGCGGCTTGGGCTGTTTCCAGGATTTTGCAATGGCAATCTTGGTACCAAGTAGTATAAAGTGTACTAACTTTTGTGTAGTTTTGGAAAGATGTGGGACATGGGCATTCAGGAGGGCTACTTTGGGAGTCCTAGGGATCCGGCATCCTGTTACCCTGTAGATCATGTTGAAAATGATTCTCCAAAAGGAGCGGATCCTAGGGCATTCCCACCATATGTGGGCCATGGTGCCCCGCAGCTGACATCCCCTAAAGCAGTGGGGGTCTCCATTAGGGAACATGGCTGCCAGTCTGGATGGAGTGAGGTACCATCTGGTGATAACTTTTATGCTTGCCTCCATCAAGGAAACTCCCTGGATGCCCCGAAAAGATCTAAAGAAGGCTTTGTGCCAATTCTCCTGACTAATGCTAATTCAAAGTCAGCCTCCCAGGCCTCCATGTAAGTCGTTTTAATTGTTGGGTGAGTGAGGGCTGAGTAGATCACCGAGATACCTCCTCTCCGCTCCACGGCTTGACCACACCAAATTTCATATGAGGTAAAGTCAGGGGGTAGGGGCCTAGACTTCCAGATGCTATGTAGGAATTGCGAAATCTGCTTAAAGTGGGCCTTCTACGATTCGGGAAGTTTCAGGGTATGAATACAGTAAGCTAGGGAAATAGGACCACTAGAAGTAAAATACTGTCCTATCCGATACAGCCCCTTGTCCAGCCACCACTTAAACTCTGAAGATTGTAATCCTGGTGGGAAGTCAGGGTTATTAAAAATTTGGGCTAAAGGACGGGTAGATGAAGTTAGACAGGTGTTGTGTCTGAGGCGATCCCACAGGGCAAAAGATTGAGATAGCACTGGGGATAAGATAGATGGACGGAATCTGATAGGGGACCAGAGGAGATAGTCTAGTGAAGTAGTGGGAATAGCTTGCTTCTCTATACTGACCCAATCTGGTATATTGAGTTTGTAATATAAGGAGGAGAATTGTGCTAATCTAGCTGAGAGAAAATATTTATGAAGGTCAGGCAGTCCTAGTCCCCCCTTGCTTCTATGACGAAAGAGTGTGTCCTGTAGTATACGATACCCCGATGTGCCCCATACAAACTTAAGCAATTTACTTTGAAAAGATTTTAGGTGATTCCTCCTTATTGGAATAGGAAGGAAGCGAAAAAAGTATAAAAGTCTAGGGAACAGAGTCATTTTAATTGAGTTGATCCTGCCTATCCAGGAGAGATTTAATTTAGACCATGTATGAAGATCAGCCTCTAGTTTTTTATAGATGGGGGGGTAATTAAGATTGTATAGATATATTATAGAAAGAAAATAGATATATTGTTCAGAGAACTAATCTGGAAAGGGGGTCAATCTAGAATCAAGTTGCAAACACTGCAATTACCTATACGAGAGGGAGGAATGGCAGTACCCCACCCACAATGCTACTTCTTGGCAGCACAGCTGCAGCATATAGGGGTGAGAACTGAATCAGGAAGGGATACAAATCTGGGATTGATGTTTTTAGGGGCACCCCATAAGACAGCGGTGGAGGTACTGGAGGCCAATTCCTTTACTAATAGAATCCCAACGGTCAAGATGGCCCTTAAAGTGTGGAAAGCAGTAAAGATACTAGGAGGACAGGAAGGAATGACAGAATACACACCACTCTGGGATAATAGGAATCTCCAAGAACTGGAGTCAGTTGGGAAAATTAATGAATGGGCAGCCAAGGGTATCATTAGATTGGCACAGATATATGAAGGAAGAACTATAAAAACATTTGCCACAATCAGAAAGGAATACGATGTACCTAAACATACATTCTATAGATACCTCCAAATCAGACACGCACTAGATGCTCAGTTTAATAGAGTAGGGCCAATATGGGTTAAGATCTTTATCCTTCAGAAACTGAATAACTGGAGTAAGATGAAGGGATTTATCTCTGAGGTATACTCATACATATGCAAGGAGAGCATTGAAGGCCCAGAAAAACTTAAAAGTAGAGTAAAATGGGAGGAAGACCTAGGGATTATAACAGAGGATCAATGGAGGAAGGTATTGGAAAGAGGACATTCGGCTACAGTCTCGCCAGCACAGAGATTTTCCTTCCTGATGCTGATACATAGGACATATTATACACCTAAGAGATTATTTAACTTCGGACTGAGAGTGGATGCAGGATGCCCTAGGTGCCAAGAAACAGGAGATTTATTGCATATGATATGGAAGTGCCCGAAACTGTTCAGGTATTGGAGGGGGATACTGGACATCATTAACAAGATATATAAAATAGGGTTGGAGATGAACCCCAGATTATGTATCTTGGGTCTAGGGGAAGAAATAAGTAGAATGACCAGCACATCAAAAGCAGTGTTGAGATGTTGTTTCCAGGCAAGAAAGCTAATAGCTCAGAGGTGGCAAGCAGCGAACCCTCCATCAGTAAAGGAATGGACCAATGTAGTCACAGAGACAATCTGGAAGGAGAAGGTGGTCTACACAAGGAGAGGGAATATTAGGGAGTTTTGCAAAATGTGGAACCCTTGGTTGGAAGAAATGAGATACCCCATGTGAAAGAAAACCCAATAAAGCGGATGATTAGAGTAGGGAGGGGGGAGGGGAGGGAGGGAAAAGGGTAAAATAAAAGGGGGAATATAGAAGATATGTATGAAATATGTGAAATAGAAATGGTAAAAAGATATATGATTGTAATCACCTGTTGTTTTTAAAGATGATGAAAAATTAATAAAGAATAATTATCGAAAAAAAGATTGTATAGAGCTTCTGACACTTATTATTTTATCACTCTCCAGCCCTTCACAAACAAACTGCCTCCTGCTACAGCCAAATATTTCAAATGATGACTCATCAGTCCAGAGAACCCGCTCCCATTTTTTCCGAACAGTAGACAGGTGTACCTAGGTCCTACTGGTTTTCCACAAACTCTGTGCTGATGGCATTGCTGGAATCTTCTGATGTCGAATGAAAATAAGATTGATGTGCCTTTCATCTTCTGCATTAAGTTACCTTGGCTGACCACTACATCTTCAGTCCCCAGTGTTGCCAGTTTCTTTGTGTTTCTTCAAAAGAGCTTGAACGACACATTTTGAAACCCCAGTCTGCTTTGAAAATTTTGCCTGGGGCAGACCTTGCTGTTGCAGTATAACTACCTTGTGTTTTGTTGCTGTTCTCAGTCTTGCCATGGTGTATGACCTGTGAGATAAAACTGTCTTCTACAACCTCACCTTAGTAACAGAGTTTGGTGGATCCTCACCCAGTTTTGAGCTTCCTATGCAGATTTTTTTTATTTTAATTAATGACTGTGTTTGAACCTACATATGAAATTGATGATCATTAGCGGCTGTAATCCTACAAAATCCCTGACATTGTGCAAGTGTAAAAATTGATGCTGGTTTGAAGCCAAAGGGTAGTCACACCAAATATAGATTTGATTTAGATTTTTCTTCTGTTCACTCACTTTGCATTTTGTAAATTAATATAAGTAAATAATTAAAAGCATTCCTACGTTACAGAATTTCTTCACACCTGACTAAAACTTTTGCATGGCACTGCAGGAGCACATGACTATTGTTATTATTAGTGCTTTTGCGACTGACTATAGGTGACTGAAGCCTAAATATACCAACCTCAAATGTAGCAGCATCAGTATGCATTTATTAATTTGGCTATAACTTTACAGTTAATTTGCACACCTAAATATAACAACATTTTTAAAGATGTAATTGTAGCCAACATTTATAATAATAACCCAAGGCACACTAGCATCCTCTGATGGCAGTGGTAATAAACCATCAGTCTGCATATGATCATTGATTGTTCCTGGTTTCTAGGGGGAATCTATGACTGTCAGTGATATCTCAGTCTCACGATGTCCACAGTGTCCACTATTAGCTCTCAAAGAGGGAATGACATATATATTCTCTTAGCACAAGAGCAGGAAATTGTTAATCCTCAGATTGGAAATGGGAAGTGGTTAAATATGGGTTAAAACAAAATTCTTTAAAGCACGCTTGCCATGACAGATAGGAGCTGTGGTTGCTAACCTCCTTTTGAAAATGCTTGCTTCCTGGCTGCTTTGCTGACCTACTGGCATCAATATTTTCTGAGTCACAGACCTGGACCATGCATGTATATAGCTTCGTACACACATCCGTATTTCCCAACGGGAAAACTGCGAGGAGAGCTTTTGGCCGGGAATCCTGGCCGTGTGTATGATCCTTGCAGTTTTTTCAGACGGGAAAACTGCCCAAAAACAAAAACCAGCTCTCTTTTTTGCCACCGGGAAAACCGGCGGACTTTTGCCTGGCAGTTTTTTGCAGTTTTCCTATGGGAAAAACTGCGATGGAGCATACACATGGCCGGGATTCCAGACCAAAGCTCCATCGCAGTTTTCCTGTTGGGGGAAAGACTGACCGAGCAGGTTCTCGGCTTTCCCCTTGGGATTTCCGACGGGAACTTTTCTCATCTGAAATCCCGTACATGTGTACTGGGCATATGTGTAAAGTCATAGACAAGTCAGAAATCCTTGTCTGCGTGCGTGTTCAAGGTCCCTGACTCCAAGTATTGAACCAAGGGACAAAACAAGCTGCCAAAGAACTAACAGTTACAGAAGGAGAGGTCGCCGGAGGTAGCTTGCATGTTTTTCTCATGATCAGTTCAATTCCCTCCTAATCTGTTAAATCACAGCTGTCAATTATCATTTGATCCAGAGTGTGCTACACAATGTATGAGTATAAAAATATATTTATATATACAGTACAGACCA